>NC_133665.1:25819989-25964847 GCF_037893015.1 Macrotis lagotis | reverse complement strand
TTCTTAAGTTCCTGACCAGGGTTGGTAATTAGGATAGGGATGGAGAAGGCAATGGATATAAGGTCATTGGAGGAGTTGGGGGTGGGATTGGGGATAGGTTTGGACTGTAAGGAAAAGATGGTGGCTGGGATGAGGTTGAATGGGAATTTGGAAGGAGTTTAAAGTTTTGGGTTGGAGAAGGTAGAGTGGGTTGATTTGCTGAGTTGGACAGGTTGAGGTGGCAAAGATCATTGAAGAAAACTAAGGAATTGTCCCCTGGTGGTGATTTGATACTGGCCTCCTGCCTGGAGGAAGAACTAGATCCTATGTAGGATGTCACCAAAGATTCACTATGCAGAGAGGGGAGACCCCAGAAGAGCTGAATATACTGTTGATTATGGCTTATTGTGCTCTCAGGACTCCACCCAGGCAAGGAACAAAGTATGTACAGGAAATGAATTTTGTTGGGGGCTAGGATCAGGGATAAAGGAGTGTAGAGCTGCTGAGAGCTGGACATCTGCTCTGGTTTCTTTTTTTTTAACTTAAATTTATTTTTATTAAAGATATTATTTGAGTTTTACATTTTCCCCCATTCTTGCTTCCCTTCCCCCTCCACTCCACAGAGAGCACTCTGTCAGTCTTTACTTTGTTTCCATGTTGTACCTTGATCCAAATTGGGTGTAATGAGAGAGAAATCATATCCTTAAAGAGAAGTCTAAGAGGTAACAAGATCAGACAATAAGCTATCTGTTTCTTTTTTCTAAATTAAAGGGAATAGTCCTTGCACTTTGTTCAAACTCCACAGCTCCTTATCTGGATACAGATGGTACTCTCCTTTGCAGACAGCCCAAAATTGTTCCCGATTGTTGCCCTGTTGGAATGAGCAAGTCGTTCAAGGTTGAACATCACTCCCATGTTGCTGTTAGGGTGTACAGTGTTTTTCTGGTTCTGCTCATCTCACTCAGCATCAGTTCATGCAAATCCCTCCAGGTTTCCCTGAAATTCTGTCCCTCCTGGTTTCTAACAGAACAATAGTGTTCCATGACATACATATACCACAGTTTGCTAAGCCATTCCCCAATTGAGGGACATTTACTGGATTTCCAATTCTTTGCCACCACAAATAGGGCTGCTATAATATTTTTGTACACGTAATGTTTTTACCCTTTTTCCTCATGTCTTTAGGGTATAGACCCAGTAGTGGTATTGCTGGGTCAAAGAGTATGCACAATTTTGTTGCCCTTTGGGCATAGTTCCAAATAGCTCTCCAGAAAGGTTGGATGAGTTCACAACTCCACCAACAGTGTAATAGTGTCCCAGATTTCCCACATCCCTTCAACAATGATCATTATCCTTCCTGGTCATACTGGCCAATCTGAGAGGTGTGAGGTGGTACCTCAGAGAAGCTTTAATTTGCATTTGTCTAATAATTAATGATTTAGAGCATTTTTTCATATGGCTATAGATTACTTTGATCTCCTCATCTGTAAATTGCCTTTGCATATCCTTTGACCATTTGTCAACTGGGGACTGGCTTTTTTGTTTTAAAAATATGACTCAGTTCTCTGTATATTTTAGAAATGAGTCCTTTGTCAGAATCATTAGTTGTAAAGATTGTTTCCCAATTTACTACATTTCTTTTGATCTTGGTTACATTGGTTTTATCTGTGCAAAAACTTTTTAATTTAATGTAATCAAAATCATCTAATTGGATTTTGGTGATGTTCTCCAACTCTTCCTTAGTCATAAACCATTCCCCTTTCCATAGATCTGACAGGTAGACTAGTCCTTGATTTTCTAATTTGCTTATAGTATTGTTTTTTGTGTCTATGTCCTGTAACCATTTGGATCTTATCTTGGTAAAGGGTGTGAGGTGTTGGTCTAATCTAAGTTTCTTCCATACTAGCTTCCAATTTTCCCAGCAATTTTTATCAAAGAGGGAGTTTTTATCCCAATGGCCAGACTCTTTGGGTTTTTCAAACAGCAGCTTACTATAATCATCTCCTGCTTTTACACCTAGTCTATTCCACTGGTCTACCACTCTATTTCTTAACCAATACCAAACAGTTTTGATGACTGATGCTTTATAATATAATTTTAGATTGGGTAGGGCTAAGCCACCTTCTTTTGCACTTTTTGTCATTAAGCTCCTGGCAATTCTTGACTTTTTATTTCTCCATATGAATTTACTTACAATTTTTTCTAACTCAAAGTAATTTTTTGGAATTTTGATTGGTAGGGCACTAAACAGATAGTTTAGTTTTGGTAGAATTGTCATTTTTATTATATTAGCTCTACCTATCCATGAGCAGTTGATATTTGCCCAGTTATTTAAATCTAATTTAATTTGTGTGAGTAGTGTTTTATAATTGTTTTCAAAAAGACTGTGAGTCTGTCTTGGCAAATAAACTCCCAAATATTTTATATTGTCTGAGGTTACTTTGATTGGGATTTCTCTTTCTAGCTCTTCCTGCTGTTTCTTGCTAGATATATATAGAAAAGTTGAGGATTTATGAGGTTATTTTATAACCTGCAACTTTGCTAAAATTGCTAATTGTTTCCAGTAGTTTTTTAGATGATTTCTTGGGATTCTCTAGGTAGACCAACATGTCATCTGCAAAGAGTGAGAGTTTTGTCTCTTCCTTCCCAATTCTAATTCCTTTAATTTCTTTTTCTTCTCTAATTGCTGCTGCTAACATTTCTAAAACAATATTAAATAGTAGTGGTGCTAATGGGCATCCTTGTTTCACCCCTGATCTTATTGGGAATGGCTCTAGCCTCTCCCCATTGAATATAATGCTTGTTGATGGTTTCAGATAGATACTGCTAATTATTTTAAGGAACAGTCCATTTATTCCTACACTCTCTAGTGTTTTTAATAGGAATGGATGCTGTATTTTGTCAAAAGCTTTTTCAGCATCTGTTGATATGATCATATGATTCCTGATAGGTTTGTTGTTGATATAATTGAGTATACTAACAGTTTTTCTAATATTGAACCAACT
The DNA here is from genome assembly GCF_037893015.1 of Macrotis lagotis. Taxonomy (NCBI): domain Eukaryota; kingdom Metazoa; phylum Chordata; class Mammalia; order Peramelemorphia; family Peramelidae; genus Macrotis; species Macrotis lagotis. The sequence continues at coordinate 25,961,863 of NC_133665.1, read as the reverse complement.
CTGCATTCCTGGAATAAATCCTACTTGATCATAATGTATTATCCTAGTGATGACTTGTTGTAATAGTTTTACTAAGATTTTATTTAGGATTTTTGCATCTATATTCATCAGGGAGATAGGTGTATAATTTTCTTTCTCTGTTTTAACTCTTCCTGGTTTAGGTAACAGTACTGTATTGGTTTCATAGAAGGAGTTAGGCAGAGTTCCATCTTTCCCTATTTTTCCAAAGAGTTTATATAGGATTGGAACCAATTGTTCCTTAAATGTTTGGTAGAATTCACTTGTGAATCCTTCAGGCCCTGGAGATTTTTTTTTTTTAGGGAGCTCAGTAATGGCTTGCTGAATTTCTTTTTTCTGAGATAGGGTTGTTTAGGGATTTAATCTCTTTTTCATTTAACCTGGGCAACTTATATTTTTGTAAATATTCATCCATTTCACTTAGATTATCAAATTTATTGGCATAGAGTTGGGCAAAATAGTTTCGAATTATTACTTTAATTTCCTCCTCCTTGGTGGTGAGTTCACATTTTTAATTTATGATACTAGCAATTTGGTTTTCTTCTTTCTTTTTTTTAATCAAATTGACCAGAGGTTTATCAATTTTATTGGCTTTTTCATAATACCAACTTTTGGTTTTATTTAATTTATTTAACACAATAGTGTTTTTGCTTTTAATTTTATTAATTTCTCCTTTAATTTTTAGAATTTCTAATTTGGTACTTAATTGAGGATTTTTGATTTGTTCTTTCTCTAATTTTTTTAGTTGCATGTTTAGTTCATTGATTTCCTCTTTCTCCAATTTATTCATATAAGCATTTAGAGCTATAATATATCCCCTGAGAGTTGCTTTGAATGAATTCCATAGGTTTTGGTATGTTGTTTCATTATGATCATTATCTAGGATAAAATGGTTAATTCTTTCTATAATTTGTTTTTTGGTCCACTCATTTTTTAAAATGAGGTTATTCAGTTTCCAATTTGTTCTGGGTCTATATCTCCTTGGCCCTGTATTGCATATAACTTTTATTGCATTGTGATCTGAGAAAGATGTATTCACTATTTCTGCCTTTCTGCAGTTGATCATTAGGTTTTTATGTCCTTGTATATGGTCAATTTTTGTATAAGTTCCATGTACTGCAGAGAAAAAGGTATATTCCTTACTATCCCCATTCAGTTTCCTCCATAAGTCTACCATATCTAATTTTTCTAACAATCTATTTACCTCCCTAGTTTCTTTCTTATTTGTTTTATGATTCCATTTATCTAGATCTGATAGCGGGAGGTTGAGGTCTCCCACTAGTAGAGTTTTCCTCTCTATGTCTTCCTGTAATTCTTTCAGCTTCTCCTCTAAGAATTTGGGTTCTGTCCCACTGGGTGCATATATATATTCAATATTGAAATGACTTTATTGTCTATGGTACCTTTTAGGAGGATAAAGTTTCCTTCCTTATCTCTTTTAACGCTATCTATTTTTTGCTGCTGCTTTGTCTGAGATAAGGATTGCTACTCCTGCTTTTTTTACTTCAGCTGAAGGAAAATATATTTTGCTCCAACCTTTTACCTTTACTCTATACGTATCTCGCTGCTTCAAATGAGTTTCTTGTAAGCAGCATATTGTAGGATTCTGGCTTTTAATCCACTCTGCTATTTGCTTACGTTTTAAGGGAGAGTTCATCCCATTCACATTCAAGGTTATGATTACTAATTCTTTATTGCCCTCTGTGCTATCTTCCCTCTGTTTGTATTTTTCCCCCCCTTTCCCCCCTTTTATCCATATTCCCCAGTCTTTTGTTTCTGAAAACCACCCCCTTCAGTGTTTTTGTCCTCCTATATCACACCCTCCCCTTTCTTTCCCCTTTCCCTTTTTCCCTTTTCCCTTCCCTTCCTTTTGTTATTTCCCCTTATTTCCCCCACTCCCCTTTCCTTTCTCCATCCCTCCTTCCCTTTTCCTCTTTTAATACTTGAAAGGTTAGATGTTTTATAAGTTAACTGAGTATGTGTAGGTTGACTTTAAGCCAAGTCTGATGAGAAGAAGATTCAGGTGTTTCTCCTCTACTCCCTTCTTCCCCTCTATTACCATAGGTTTTTTTTACCTCTTAGTGTAATGAGATTTGTCCCATTCAATCCCCTCCCTCCTCCTGTCTCTTTCCTGTCCCCTCTTTTTAAGGAGGTAGTGTTTTTTTAGATCATTCTATCTAAGTCATAGAAAATTCTGAGTGTCTGTCCCTTCTAGTTCAGTATATTCTATCGAATAGAGTCAAAATTCCTGAGAGTTATTAGAGTCTTTCTCCCAAGTGGGGTTAAAGCCAGTTACATGTCATTAGATAGCAATCTCATGCATAGGTCATGGATGTCCATCATTTCTGGCTAGGTGTATTCTCTCTTTTAGAGTTACATTTCTCAAGGTTTATGAGAATCTTTTTTTTTTTTACCCCCATGCTGGGGTTTAGCCAATTTCAACTTACTGGATTGCATTTTTTTCTTTTACCACCACCCCCCCCTTTTTTTTTACCTTTTCATGTGTCTCTTGAACCTCCTCTTTGATGTCCAAATTTTCTATTTAGTTCTGGTCTTTTCATCACAAATTTTTGGAATTCTTCCATTTTGTTAAATGTCCATCTTTTTCCCTGGAAGAGAAGGCTCAGCTTTGTGGGAAAGTAGATTCTTGGCTGCATTCCAAGCTCCCATGCTCTTTGAAATATCTCATTCCAGGCCCTTCGATCCCTTAGAGTTGATGCAGCCATGTCCTGCGTGATCCATACTGTGGCTCCTTGATATTTAAATTGTTTCTTTCTGGCTGCTTGCAGGATTTTCTCTTTTATCTGATAGTTCTGGAGTTTGGCCACAACATTCCTTGGTGCTTTCATTTTAGGATCTTTTTCTGGTGGGGATCAATGTACTCTTTCAATAAGTACTTTGCCCTCCGATTCCATGATATCAGGGCAGTTTTCCATCACTAGATCCTGTAATATTAAGTCCAGGTTTTTTTTCTCTTCAGTGTTTTCAGGAAGTCCTATAATTTTCAGGTTGCCCCTCCTTGATCTATTCTCGAGGTCAGTGGTTTTGTTTATGAGGTATTTTACATTTGCTTCTATTTTTTCTATTTTTTGATTTTGTTTAGCTGAGTCTTGCTGTCTCATGGAGTCATTAGTTTCTGTAGACTCCATTCTTTTTTGAGGGGAGGAGTTTTCTTCATTAACCTTTTGCAACTCCTTTTCCAGTTGGTCAGTTCTACTTTTGAAAGAGCTTTCCATTTGAACAATTGAGGTTTTGAGAGAATTAATTTCTTTTTGCATTTGCTCATTTGAGGATCTGAGAGAATTATTCTCATTTTGTAATTGTCCAATTGATGATCTGAGAGATTTATTCTCCTTTTGTGTTTGTCCAATTGTACTTTCTAAGGTATTAATTGTCTCCCCCCAATTTTTATGCTCCTTCCTTATTTCTTCAGGGAAGTCTTTCTGTGCTGGAGACCAGATTATATTCTCCTCAGAGGTTCCAGGTCTCTCTGAGTTGGGGTCCTTCCCTTCCAGGAATTTTTCTATGGATCCACCTTTCCGCTGACCCTTCTTCATTATGCTAAGACCTTGAGTTGGGGGGGGGGGGGCTGGTTCACCTGGGCTTGAGATTGCTGAAAGCTTTACTGAGTGCAGTTTCTCTGGCTGGCCAGTAGGAGGTGCTGGTTGTCCTCTCTGGAGTGGCTGTGACCTTGGTTGGGAGGCCTTCTCCCTTTGCCCCAAGGCAGGAGTTGGAACTATTGAATTTTTTTGCCTTCAATCAATGGTGGGCTTTACCCTGGCCTGAGGCCATTCCTCAGCTGGGCTGATTCTTTTGCTCACACAGCTGGGCCTGAGGCAGAAGTAATTTGCCTTTGTTTGAGGAGAAGCTTCTGTGCAATGGAGACATGCCCTCAGCGTTTCTCAGACCAGAGAAGCCTTGGGATGGTGTCTGCCCTTCTCCTGCACCAGAATACTTCCCCCAGCCTCGTCCTGGAGCTCCAGGGGGACAGCACCAACACCAGCACCTCTGCTTCCCTGCAGACCCAAGCCCCTTTCATCCAGCCCCTCCGCTGATCCAGCAGGTCCACTCTCGGGCCCTCAGACTCCCGGTTCCTTCAGCTGTTAATCTGGCTGATCAGGAGCAAATCCTCCCTTGGAGCTCAGACTCACCCACCTGGATTCGTCCAAGGCTGCTGTGGGAGATAAATCCTGAGGTACCTGTTCTTCTGGCTTTTCTTTCTGGGATTGGATTTCTTTTTAAGAGGTTTGTTTCATGTGATAGATGGGGAAGAGATCAGGAGACTTTAGAACTGTGCCTGTCTTCCCTCTGCCATCTTGGCCGGAAGTCCAAAAGTCCATCTTTTTCCCTGGAAGAGGACATTCAGCCTTGCTGGGTAGTTCATTCTTGGCTGCATTCTAAGCTCTTTTGCCTTCCGGCATATTATATTCCAAGCCCTACGAGCTTCCAATGTAGTTGCTGCTAAGTCTTGTGTGATCCTGATTGCAGCTCCATGATCTTTGAACTGTGTCCTTCTGGCTGCTTGTAATATTTTCTCTTTGACTTGGGAGTTCTGGAACTTGGCTATAATATTCCTAGGGGTTGGTTTTTTGGGATCTCTTTCTCGGGGGGAATCGGTGGATTCTCTCCATTTCTATTTTGCCCTCTGCTTCTAGAATATCAGGGCAATTTTCCTGTAGCAATTCTTTGAAAATAACATCAAGGCTCTTTTCCTGATCATGACTTTCAGGTATTCCAATAATTTTTAAATTATCTTTTCTAAGTCTGTTTTCCATATCAGTCATTTTTTCAATGAGATATTTCACATTTTCTTCTAATTTTTCATTTTTTTGGCTTTGAAGTATTGATTCCTGATTTCTGTTAAATTCATCAATCTCCCTGAATTCTATTCTTTGTCTGAAAGATTTGTTCTCCTCAGAGAGTTTTCTTATCTCCTTTTCCATCTGGCCAATTCTGCTTTTTAAGGTATTCTTCTCCTCAATAACTTTTTGAACTCTTTTATCCATTTGACCTAAGCTGGTTTTTAGCATGCCATTTTCTTCAGCATTTTTTTTTTTGGATTTCCTTGACTAAGCTGCTGAAATCATTTTCATGTTTTTCCTGCATCTCTCTCCTTTCTTTTCCCAGTTTTTCTTCCAACTCCCTTGTTTGATTTTCAAAGTCTTTTTTGAGTTCTGTCATAGCTTGAACCAATTTCTGTTTTTCTGGGAGTCTTTAGATGCAGGAGCTTGTGCTTCCTCATCTTCAGACTGAGTATTTTGATCCTTCTTGGGCTCATGTGCAAAATATTTCTCAATGGTCTTCCTCTTATTTCTCTGCTTGCTCATTTTCCCAGCCTGAGTCTGGTTTTAGGGTGCTTCCTGAGCTTTTGGGACACTCCCACAAGGGTCTCAGTATGTGAGGCTCTGTCCTCCCTCCTGGTCTGTGAATGACCATAAGCTCCCCTCTCTGCCACGGGGCTGAGGGGGGGGGGCCCTGCTGTTCTATGGGGGGCCTAGACTGCTATCAGTATCTGAATGTGGTCAGAGCTCCAGATTCCTGTTCCAGAGTCTTAGAACAGAGCTCTGCAGTCTCTCTTCATTCCCCTCCCTCAGCTCAATTGGCGCATGCCCTGGAGGCTCCTGCTTACCAGCTCCGCCTGCTTCTGTTCCTGGATCCGGGCTGTGGAAAGAACAAGTTGCTCGCTGTGTGCCCTGAGGACTGGGTTCCACGTGCTCGCTCTGGCAGAGGTCCCCCACTGTACCCCCACTTTGTGCCTGATGCTCCTCGGGGTACAGCTCAGGAGACTCCCCTGCTGCTGTGAGCCCCGGCTCCCAGCACCCTGGGGCTGCCTCCGGGAGGCTGAAGTTCTTTCGGTCTGGTGGGCCACCCCTCTGGCAGGCCGCCCCTCCGAACCCGGGGAGCAGAGCCTTTCTGCTCTTTTCCAGGTTACCATGAGTAGGAGAACTGCCTCACTGGGTCCCTTTGTGGGTTCTGTCTTTCGAAAGTGTAGTTAGAGTCTTTAGTTTCATGTTTTATCAGAGAGCGCCTAAGACTTGATCCCTTCTTGTCACCATCTTGGCTCCGCCGGAAGTCCATAATTTCTAATGTGATGAAGTAATGTTGCAAAGATACCATTGGCTGTTCTGAGACACAGGATAGGGAGAGGAATAAAGAAAAGAGGAAAAAATTGAAAGGGAGAGGAGAAAGAAAACAATGAGAACTTCTTGGAGTGGGGCAGGGAAGTACTTTGCCTCAGATGATAGATACTCTGTGGCATCTAATTTAAATGGTAGCTACTGTTGTAGAACTACCCAGGGATGAGGGAATGTCCACTACATCGATTCCTTTGCTCTATTATTTCCATTTATTTTGCAGAAGCTGAACCAAATACCTTGGAATTAAGTCATCCTACCAGTGAGAAAGAGACAGCTAGATGATTCAGTGAATAGAGCAATGGTGTGGAGTCAGGAAGACCTGAGTTCAAGCCTGACCTCAGACACTCATTAACTGTGTGACCCAGGGCAAGGCACTGTTTGCCTTGATCCACTGGTGAAAGAAATGGTAAACTACTCCAGTGTCTTTCCCAAGAAAACCCCAGTCTCAAAGAGTTGTCAACACTGAACTGGTTCTCAGGATTTGAGAGCATCAAATGAGATAATAACTATAAAGTGTTTAGCACAGCCACAAAGTAAGAGGAAAAGAAATGGTATCTTAATTATTATTAGAGCAAAAAGCACATATGGCTTTTCTTTCCTGTCTATTGAAGAATGAAATGCCCTTAAAATTTGGAACTATTTATTTGGCATGTCCTAACATATGTGATCACAGCCTAAAAGATCAGAATTTTTGTAGAATCCATTAGGAGAGTCCAGAAGGACTGAGTCAAGTTCAGTTTAAATCGGGAGTATTATATTCAATCTGAGATGACACATTTTAGGAATGAATAGACAAGGTCGAGGAACTTCTAGATGATCGCAATCAGGATGGTAAGATCATGCTATAAAAGGAAGTGACTTGGTGGAGGGGAATAGAAGAAATGATAATTCTCTTTAAGCATTTGAAGAGTGACGATTGGATTAGTCTTGTTCTGCTTGGCCCCTAAAAGGAAAAAACTTGGAGCTATGGGTAGAAGTGATAGATTGGCAGATTTGGGCTTAATATTATGATAAAATTACATTTAGATAAAAAGCATTAATATAAAAATATAGAACAAATTCTTAATAAGTAGAGTTAGCTAAAAGTATAGTAAATTTAAAGAATGAATTTGGCCCAGATAGTCATAAGAATAAGAAATCTTCCCTACTATAACTTCTCAATCTTTCCCTTAAAAGTTCTTTCTCTCTTCTAACCTGTCCTCAAACCACAGTTTTTTTTTCCCTTTAACTCAACCCACCAGCACAGCTACCACCTCAGTGAGCCAGTGGCTGCCTTGCTCCTGAAGTGTTGAGGCAGCCTTCCCCATTTAAGATTTTGGGAAAATTCCTGGAGAGCAAACTGAAATCCCCCTCCTTCAGGGCACCCTATTATTCTCTGGCCTCTCCTTCAGGATAAATCTCCCTCCTGGAAGACTTCTCAGCCAATCCAGGGTGGTTCTGGCCACTGATGCCACCCTTGAAATCACTCCTTTATGTCGCTTCTACCCCCAAGACATTATAATCACTCTCAACTCCAGGCTAATCTTCCCAGGAATCCCTTGAGATACTTCCCCAGCAAAGAACACTAAGAAATGGGCTTAAAATCAAGCCATTTGCCTGCATTCTTTTCATATGTTCTTAATGGACAATATCAGATAAAGAGATTTACATTAACATTTAGAGGGAGACCCCAAATTATTATAAATGACTCATGAATACTTCATCCAAAGTGATTAAAATGGTCTTTTTTTATTAAGATAAATTAGGGCAAATACGTGGCACAGTAGATAGAGCACCAGCCATAGAGTCAGGAGTAGCTGAGTTCAAATCCAACCTCAGATACTAAATCATTACCTAGCTGTGTGGCCTTGGGCAAGCCACTTAACCCAATTGCCTTGTAAAGAGAGAGAGAGAGAGAGAGAGAGAGAGAGAGAGAGAGAGAGAGAGAGAGAGAGAGAGAGAGACAGAGAGAGAGACAGAGAGAGAGACAGAGAGAGAGAAAGAGAGAGCTTTACAAAAATGGCACACCTCTCAAGATAGGAGTGAAGGGGCTATTATGATGAGTTTTATTGATCTTTGGGCATAGTTCTCTATTGCTCTTCAGAATGAATGGATTAGTTTACAACTCCACCTACAGGGCATTAATGTCCTAATCTTCCCACAACTTCTCCCACATTGATCATTTTCCCATTTTGTCATTTTAGTCAATTTGATTGTGAGGTGGTTCCTCATAGTTGTTTTAATTTGCATTTCTAAATGAGATGATTTTTGCAAAGTACTTAGCTCAGAGCCTTGCTCTTTGTAAATACTAAGAAATAACTGTTACCCCCCTTTTTATTTGCTTTTTAAATATTAATGCCAGAATCATAATCATTTTCTTCCTACCCCTCAGGACAAAACCATTGAAAAACTCCAGAAATCTTTACAAAAGCTTGAAACAATTAAAGAGAAGACTTCTAAAAAGGTGACCAATTTGAAAACAACATTAAACTACACTGAGCCAGAAGCCAGAGAGGACAAAGAAAGGGTCTATCAGATGCTAAAAGCTGTTACTAATGAGCTATATACAGTAAAAAGAACACTTGAAGTAGTAAAATGAGGAAAACAGATACCTTTCTCCCCTACTTTCTAACAAGAACCTTTCTATAAAAGGAATGTCTAAATGATTAGTCACAATTTAGCACTGTGATTAATAATCAGTTTCTCATATTTGTTGCTTAGGGAATTATAGTCTCATTCAATTACTGTGGAAATCCTTATTTTTCAAGGATTCATTTTCTCTCATATGATGGTTTACTAGAAAACTGTTCTTTCTTCATTTTAAAAAGTCTCCACAAAATATTGTATCTTCAGATATGTTCCTTAATATCTAATTCAATATTTATTAGACATCTACTGACAATAGTCTGTACCAATAGTTTTTACTTGAACAAACACAAAAGCAATGAAATTAAGTCCATTTTATATTAAAAAATGTCATGATACTCAGTACTCTTCCTATGCACTCATTATGCCTAGTATTATTCAATTGAACAAATAGTAATCAGCTACTCTACATGGTCACATGGAATTTTACTAGGAGGATATAAGGCAGCTAGGTGGCAGAGAGAGTTCTGTGTCTGAAGTCAGGACTTATCTCCTGAGCTCAAATCTGGCCCCAGATACTTATTAGCTAGCTGAGCAAGTCTCTTAAGCCTGTTTGTCTCAATTCCTTATCTGTGAAATAAGCTGGAGTAGGAAATGGAAATCCCAGATGTTGCCATGAAGAGTTGGGCATGACTAAAATGACTGAATAACAGGTGGGGCATAGCATGTAGATAGATGAGCAAATATAAGGTAATTTGAAAGGGAGGTGTGCATTAACAAATGGGTTTTGTTAGACAAAGGGTTTTGTAAGAGAGGTGCAAAAAGGAACTTGAAGATTTTTGAGAAAAGGAGGGATAGAGATAGTGATAGCCTGAGGAAGACTTATTTTGTGAACTATGTCAAGGATAGATGGGAAGAGGGAAGTAATGGAAGCCAGGAAACTAATTAAGAGACTCTTACAGTATTGGAGATGATGAGGTTAGTGGTTGCATGAATATAGAGCAGAGAATTCAAAACAGATTTTGAGGCTACACTCAACAAAACTTGGCAAAGGCCTGGAATTCAATTGCTTCTGTCTCCTACAGCTCCTTCTAGATTGTAAACTCCAGGAGGAGGTTCTATACAGGGCTTCCAAAAGTCTGAATAGCTTTGAGATTTTGCCACATATTCTGAGCATTGCAATGCAACACAATGCCAAAGGACTTGTGATGAAAAAATGCTATTTACCTCCAGAGAAAGAACTTTATTGAATCTGAATGCAGATCGAAGCATAGTATTTTCGACCTACTTTTTTTCCATGGTTTTTTTTCCCTTTGGGTCTGCGTTTTTTTTTTTTTACAACATTACTAATATGGTAATAATGTTTTGCCTCATTGAATATGTACATATATATCAAGTTGCTTATCTCATGGAGGGAAGAGGTGAGGGAAGAAGGGAGGGGGTAAAATTTGGAAGTCAAATTTTTTAAAATGAATGTAAAATATTGCCCTTATATGTAACTAGGAAAAAATATAATTTTAAAAGATGAGTCTTTTTATATTATTTTTATTATTAAAACTTAAACCTACCATAAGTCTTTTGGAAGAGACTATATTTACTATCGTAAAAATTCTACTATTGGGCATAGAGTAAAGATGCCTAATGAATTTTGAATTAGATATTAAGAAATTGTATATATATATATATATATATATATATATATATGTGTGCAATATCATTTTAAGGAGACTTAATGCCATAAAAGAACACTTTTTTTTTGAGGAACTTTTCTAAAAGCTGGTTTGATGTTCTATGTTACCATTGTTTATAAAAAAGTGTCTCTCTCTTTTGGAGTCATCTTAAATGAATGTCAAAAATCCTGTGCCACTGATGCCCAGAACATACTGGTGAAGGAAGTGGCAAACCACTCCTGTGTTTTTGCCAAGAAAACTCCAAGGACAAAATCCATGAGGTCAAATAGTCTTGGACATGACTAATTGACAACTACATAAGCAGCAGGAGCAATATAAAATAGCACTGAATTTTCTAAGGACCTGGAATAACCCATATCAGAATGCAGCAAAGAGCCTCTAGAAAGCATTTCAGATTGATTGATAATAAGCATTTAAGGAAAATAAATAATAACTTCAACCTAATATATATACTCTAATTTTGTGATACTCAACCTCTCTGACAGGAATATTTGATAATCTATTCTCTACTAAAATTAGTGGTCATTACAATTTAAAATCTTGAAAACTGATCAATTTAGGGAAATATCTGAGGATTGACATTTTTCACTCTCTCTAAGTATCATGTGATAAATATATCTTTATCCAATGATTATTTAAATGATAGCAGGACTTTTTCCATGTGTATTAGTTTCATTAACTTTGACTTAAGAAAAAGGTAATACAATTGACAGCTTTTCCCCTTATTTGGTATTAGGGGGCGACCTTGTAATAAAGGAAAAAATATATCTTAGCAAGATAGCAGACAAATGCAAACCTAGGTCATAACAATGTTATTAATAATAATCATGAACTATGATTTGGATAAATTTCCAATTAAATATCTTTGGGCCTCAGTCTTCTCAAATAATGCTCTCATTCTACTCTACCCCCTGAGTCCTCCCTAGTTTCAAATCCTATAATCCTCTGGAATTAAATATTATCTGCCTAGTTCCAACATAATAAGAAATATTCTTTGGGTGACCCACTGTGGCTTATAGTCATTGTAAAATGTTTATTGTAAGTTAGGCAAATTTTTCTCAGGGCTTTTACATAAAATTTCATGGTCCCTCTGCTCCATAGATCTATCTGGGTAGACACATTTATGTGTAAGTCAAATTGACCAGAATTTATTGTGCTAATGATGTGTCAGTCACTATGCTTAACATGTGGAACTTAAAGAAAGGCAAAAGACAGGTCCTTACCCTCAAGGAGCTCACATCCTAATGTGGGAGGCAACAAGCAAACCATTATGGGCAAAATTCAATCTTTTTTCTCAGATAGTAATGGTAGGACTGTTTCTGTGAGGGATCTTTAATAATGTGTACTTCCTTAACAGGGAATATTTGAAAAACTATTGTGGGATTGTAAATTTTTAGTTCTATCCATAAGGCTGGTATTAAAGGCTCACATACTTGCAATTTCTCTTTTCAGTCTCCTTTTGACCCACCCCTTGAAGCAGGCTCTTCTCCAAACTCCATGCTGTACTTCAAAAGGGGAGCTAACTCAGTTCATACTGACTTTGCAGGCCTGCTGGTGAAAAACAAGACTCTTCAAACAGAGGTGTGTGGATTATTTACAAACAGAATTTTCAGGGAAAATTATTCCTCAATAAATGTGGAAGAAAAACAAGCTGATTACAATTTCCTAACAATTTTTTGTACTATGCTGTTGGCAGTATACCTTCTCACCATGGTTTTCATAAGACCTAAATCTCTCCAAAGAGAAGCTTTGAATTTTGTGAATAGTGAGGTGGTCTTCAGGTAGAATGACATATCCTGAAAAAGGAACAAGCAGCTTCTTGGCAGGCATGAACCAAATAAAAACACTGACAATTATGTAGAGCTTTAATTTTTTTAGGTGTTCCAAAGCGTTTAAGGTCTAAAACTGCACTAAGACTTTTGGAATATCCTGAGTGGAACATTATATAGGCCTACTACAACTTTATCATGTAAATACTATAACACCCTTTGAAACATTAGGAAACTAAGGTAAGTGACTGACTCACGATGTCACAATTGGTGTGTGTTAGAGATGTCAATTGAACTAACTTTCTGACCCCATACCCAGCACTAATCAATCATATTAGGCTGTCTCTCCTCACCAACCTGAGGAAAATAACCAACTGAATTTGAGATAATCCCATGAACTGGAAAGTATGAATACTCACTTCTAAATTTTAACTGTATATCAAACATCTACTTCTATCAGTGAATGATTTATTAGGTGAAATAATAATATCAGCATATAGAAAAAACAACAAAGAAAGCTTTTCTAGGAAATATTGTGCCTCTTGTTTCATGTTATAGAAAGGGGGGTTGAAATTAATTATTAAGTTCAATTTACAAAAATCTAATCTGATACCTGGGCTCATATTGCAAGGAGATCAAAGACAGAAAAAAGCAGTGATGTGGTGCAGTGGATGGATTGCATGGCTTAGAGTTCAAATAATAAGTGCTTGAGGCTAATTTTAACAAGACATACAAAATGAATGTGTTTATATATCATTGGAAAAAAAATATTTAATTAAAAAAGAGACCTTTGAGATCAACACAGTCTAAAACCTTACTCCTATTCCTTAGAGTTCTGAACCTAGAGGAAAACTCATCTTCCCCTAGTTCAAATCTGGCCTCAAATATTTAGTAACTGTGTAACTCTGTGTCACAACTCTATTTGCTTCATCTGTAAAATGAATTGGAGAAGGAAATGGCAAACTATTCCAGTATATTTCCCAGGAAAATTCCAGATGGAGTCTTGAGGAGTCAGACATGACTGATTGCTTGTTGATGCTGTTGTTGTTCATCCTTCATTCCTTTGAAGAAGACCAAAGACATCAGGAGGGTGATGTCTTGACTTGCTAGTGAATTGATTTTAAGTGAGGCAGAGCAATACAAAGTCATTAACTCCAGAGTCATCACAGATCAGGGGGCAAGACATAGGTCAGGACTGGAGGAGACCTTGATCTTTTTAAACTTTGTCTGAGATAACATCAATTCAATAGCTAAATGTTAGAACAAGAACAAACAAAAACAATAAATGTAAAAATATGCATTGTGGAACTTTTTTATGGTAATATAGAGCAGGAAATAAAACAGATATCTGACAATTGGAGAATGGCTCAATAGATTAGAAAGAAACAACAAATATGAAGATTTCCATATCCACATGGGAAGACTTAAATGAACTGTTACAATATAAAGGAAACATATTTAGGAAAATAATGTGCATGATGACTTAGAACAACATAAAGAACAATAAAATTGAAAGTTTTATAATTACAATGACACAGTTGAACCTCAAATAAAAATTGAGAAAATGTCCTTCCTTTCCTTCTTTGCAGGGGGTGGAGGACTATGGGGGTACAATTTTTCAGACCTGGTTGATAAGATTATTTGTTTTGTGGAACTGCTTTTCTTTTTCTTTTTTTAATAGTTGCTACTAGGAAATGTTCAATGAGGGTAGGAAAAGATAGTAAATTAACAATTAATCTTAAAAGATTTTATTTTATTTTTTTATTTTATTTTTGCAAGGAAATGGAGTTAAATGGGCTTTCCCAAGGCCACACAGCTAGGTAATTATTAAATGTCTGAGGCCAAATTTGAATTCAAGTACTCCTGACTCCAGGGCAGGTGCTCTATCCACTGCGCCACCTAGCTACCCTTTTTATTTTTTCTTTTATAATTTTAAAAGTTTTAAGACATCTTTTTGAGACTCAAAAGAATGATGATGAATGAAGCAACCAAGGTCTGCAATATACAGGTATTCATAGAAATACTTTAATACCTTAAAAGTGTATTTGGCCATTTTTATTTTTGGTCTGTTTCCAGGGAGATCTAAATTTAAATCCTGCCTTAGACACTTATCTAGCTGTGTGACCTTGGGCAAGGTTCTTAATCTTTTCTCTCTTTCAGTTTCTTAGTCTATAAAAATACGGGTAATAATAGTCCTTACTTCACAGGGTTTTGGGGAAGATCAAATGAGATAACATAGTAAAACTCTTTGCAAACCTTAAATGCTATACATAATATTAGCTACTATTGCTGCCACTTTCAGCTGTCAACCAGATGGCAAATTCTTGAGATATTATTGCCCAACTCTTCCTAGGATCTCATCTTACCAGGCACATGCATGTGATCCTACTTTTCCCTTCTCACCAATCCAAAATCAGTAGTAATAAGCAATTCTCTTTGTATCTTTATGCTATTTACCTTTAAAAATATTACTCTATCAGCTTGGATAGGTAATAATTGATTATATTGTTTCATTGTATTAATTTATCCAATTCCATTTAAATATAACTTGAAAAAGGACAGTAATTGGACAGCTAGGTGGTCCAGTGGATAGAGCACTGACCCTGAAGTCAGGAGGACAAGAGTTCAAATCCAGCCTTAGACAGTTAATAATTACCTCTCTGTGGGACATTGGGCAAGTCACTCAACCCCACTGCCTTGCAAAAACCAAAAAAAGAAAAGAAAAAGGACACTAAGTACAATGGACCCCTTATGTAAGAGAGAAGTGATTGTTACATGAAAATTCTTCTTTAAAAATCATTGATGGCATTTCTGGAAATCATGATATTAATCCTTTTGATTTCTAACTCTGATAGGGAGAATTATATAGTAAAACTTAGCAGTATGGGTTATATTTATTTTAGGATTTGTCTAAATTTGGACATGAGTTGGGATGTTTACCTTTGTATTGTCTATGAAGAAAGGAATTATTAAACAACTTAATTATGTATCTGTGGAGGGGAATATTGGGAATGGGATTAATCAAATTACTAGAACAGTTTTCATGTGTTCTGATGTTCTTTAAGGCACATTTATATAAGAATTAATATGCTAATTGCAACATCATACTTATCTTTTTATTAAAGCAGGTCCACTAAAGAGATTTAGCTTCTATGAGTAACTTAAAAATACTGCATAATTCAAATTGATTTTCTCTAACATTAATTCTATATTGGTCAAAATTTTATATTACATAGGGGAAAAATGTTACAACAAAACCTCCTCTACCCCAACGTTGCAATCTTGACATAAATGTACTAATTGAATATCTTTTTGGAAATAAATTTAATTGCCACTTAAGTGCCAGCTAATATGTAGGACATTTCATGATTGACAACAAAAGAAGCCTTGAGGAGATGATGAGTTGTGTACTCTTGGGCAAATCAATGGAGCAGTCAACATTGATTAAACACCTATATATTTGGCATGCTGTTAAGTGCTGGGAATGCAAAAATAGGCAAAAGAGTTTCTGAGCCTCAATTTTCTTATAAGCAAAATGATGAATTTGGACTTATCTCAAAGGTCTCTCTCTTTTTTTAAAAAAATATTTTTCCAAATTTATGAAAAGATAGTTTTCAACATTCATTTTTGTAAAGTTTTTTCCCTCCCCACCCTAACATGGGAAGTAATCTGATATAGGTATTACATGCACAATCATGTTACACATATTTCCATATTAGTCATGCTATGAAAGAACAATCAGAACAAAAGGAAAACCATGAGAAGTAAAAAACAAATTGAAAACCCTGAAAATATTTTTAATATGCGTTTGGACTCCATAGTTTTTTTCTCTCAATATCGATGGCATTTTTTTCATGTTATTTTATTTTTTCCAATTACATGCCAAGATAGTTTCCAACATTCATCTTTTCATAAGCTTTTGACTTCCATATTTTTCTTCTCTCTGCCTTCTCTCACTTTTCCCCTCTTCAACCAATAATCTGATACAGGTTATACATGTACAATTGTATTCAACCTGTTTCCACATTATTCTTGTTATATGTATATCATGTCTTTTAGAATTGTCTGTGATCAGGGGCAGCTAGGTGGCATAGTGGATAAAGCACGGGTCCTGGAGTCAGGAGTACCTGGGTTCAAATCCAGTCTCAGACACTTAACAATTACCTAGCTGTGTGGCCTTGGGCAAGCTACTTAACTCTGTTTAGCTTGCAAAAACCTAACAAAAAAAAAAAGCAAATTGACTATGATCACTGTATTGCTGAAAAGAGCTAACTGTATCATAACTGGTCACTACACAATGCTCCTGTAATGACAGCAATGTGTAAAATGCTCTCTTTCTTCTTCTCACTTCACTTAGCATCAGTTCATAGTTTTTTCAAGTTTTTCTGATTACACATTAATAAAATATTCTTGTTTAAGAGTAAACAAAATACCCCCTCCCCCCCAAAATATAGACTCACTTGAGCAAAAAAGTAAAGGGGAGAGAAAAAAATTAAAATGAAAAAAATTAAATAATTGTAGGTATGGCCAGGTGGCTCAATGGACAGAGCACCAGCTCTGGAGCCAGGAGCACCTGAACTCATATCCGGCCCAATATACCCAACAATAACCCAGCCATGTGACATGCAAGCTACCCCAACCCCACTGCCCTGCAAAAACCAAAAAAAGAAAAAAAAAGACCCAAAATAAAATAAAATAAAATAAAATAAAATAGTAATAATAGTAGGCATGGCTGGGTGGCAGACAGAACATTGGCTCTTGAGCCAGGAGCACCCGGGTCCTAATCTGGCCTCAGACACTCAACAATCACCCTGCTATGTGGCCCCAGGCAGGCCACCCAGCCACATTTGCCCTGCACCGCCCCCAAAATAGTAATAATAATAAAAAATGTGCTTCAGTCTTTGTTCCAACACCAACAACTCTGTCGCAGGTGGATCACATCTTTTTTTATTTTATGTTTTTTTTTTTTGCAAGGCAAATGGGGTTAGGTGGCTTGCCCAAGGTCATACAGTTAGGTAATTATTAAGTGTCTGAGACCGCATTTGAACCCAGGTATTCCTGACTCCAGGGGCCAGTGCTTTATCCACTATGCCACCTAGCCACCCCTATCACATTCTTTATGATAAGTCAATCACAAAAGTTAATTCCATATTTTTCCACTATTGCCATTGCTGATTGCAACTCCCTCCTTTAGTATTTCTCCACTACCATATACTACATTTTCTCTCTCCTTTCACTCTGACTCTGCTGTAGGGTAGCTGAGTGGCACAGCGGACAGATCCCTGGTCCTGGGGCCAAGAGGCCCAAGCCCCCCTACCACCCCTTAGGCCCAGCATCCACCTGGCCCTGTGTTCCCGGACAGGCCATCCAATCCCAGTAAAAAAGAAAATGTGTTATAACCGACCACTCTCCCCCCATGGTCTATCCTCTCCTCCATCACTCACATCCCCCCCTTCCCCCATCCTACCCCTCTCCTTCTTAATCCAGATGCCTATACCCCAGTGAGTATATATGCTGTTTCCTTTCCTAGCCACCTCTGATAAGAGCGAAGATTCCCTCATTCCACCTTGCCTTCCCCCCCTTCCATATAATTGCATTAGCTCATTGTAATAAAGAAAAATCTTATTATATGAAATATCTTGGCCTATTCCCCCTCTCCTTTTTCTTTCTCCCATTGCATTTCCCTTTTTTCTATTGACTCCATTTTTATAGCATATTTTATCTTCAAATTCAGCTTTCTCTTGTACTTCAACTATAAAAGCTCCTTCTGCCTGCTCTATTAACTGAGAAGGTTCATATGAGTATTATCAGTGTCATTTTTCTATGCAGGAATACATGCAGTTTAATCATCATTAAGTCCCTCATATTTTCCCCTTCTCCTCCAATTTCTGTGCTTCACCTGTGTCCTGTATTTGAAGACCAAACCTTCTGTTCAACTCTGGCCATTCCAACAGGAACACTTGAAATTCCTCCTCCCTTTGAAATTCCTCTTCCCCTTGAAATTCCATTGAAAGTCCATGTTTTTCCCTGGAAGATGACATTCATTTTTGCTGAGTAGTTGATTCTTGGTTGCATTCCAAGCTCTTTTGCCTTCCAGTATATTATATTCCAAGCACTATGAGTTTTTTTTTTCTTTTAGGTTTTTGCAAGGCAAATGGGATTAAGTGGCTTCCCAAGGCCACATGGCTAGGTCATTATTAAGTGTTTGAGATGGGATTTGAATCCAGGTACTCCTGACTCCAGGGCCAATGCTTTATCCATTGTGCCACTTAGCCTCCCCCACTATGAGCTTTTAATCTAGTTGCTGCTAAGTCCTGTGTGATCCTGACTGCAGCTCCACAATATTTGAATTGTGTCCTTCTGGCTGCTTGTGATATTTTCTCTTTGACTTGGGAGTTCTGGAACTTGGCTATAATATTCCTAGGGGTTGGTTTTTTGGGATCTTTTTCTCGGGGGGATCGGTGGATTCTCTCCATTTCTATTTTGCCCTCTACTTCTAGGATATCGGTGCAATTTTTTTGTTGTAATTCTTTGAAAATGATGTCAAGGCTCTTTTCCTGATCATGACTTTCAGGTATTCCAATAATTTTTAAATTATCTTTCCTCAATCTGTTTTCCATATCAGTTGTTTTTTTTCAATGAGATGTTTCACATTTTCTTCTAATTTTTTCATTTTTTTTTTGGTTTTGAAGTAATGAGTCCTGATTTCTCGTAAATTCATCAATCTTCCTGAGTTCCATTCTTTGTCTGAAGGATTTGTTTTCCTCAGAGAGATTTCTCATGTCGTTTTCCATCTGGCCAATTTTGCTTTTTAAAGCATTCTCCTCAATAACTTTTTGAAGTGTTTTATCCATTTGACCTAAGCTGGTTTTTAGCATGCTATTTTCTTCAGCATTTTTTTTTTTGGATTTTCTTAACTAAGGTGCTGACTTCATTTTCATGTTTTTCCTGCATCTCTCTCATTTATTTTCTCCGTTTTTCTCCTAACTCTCTCATTTGATTTTCAAAGTCTTCTTTGAGCTCTGTCATAGCCTGAGCCCAATTTCTGTTTTGCTTGGAGTCCTTAGATGCAGGAGCTTGTGCTTCCTTATCTTCAGACTAAGTATTTTAATCCTTCTCAGGATCATAGATAATGTATTTCTTAATGGTGTTCCTCTTTTTCCTCTGCTTGCTCATTTTCCCAGCCTAAGCCTGTTTGGGGGGTGCTTCCTTAGCTTTTGGGACACTCCCACAAGGGTCTCAGTGTGTGAGGCTCTGTCCTCCCTCATGGTCTGTGAATGACCATATGCGCCCCCCTCTGCTATGGGGCTGAGGTGTGGGGGGGGCCTGCTGTTCTATGGGGGGACCTAGACTGTGATCAGGATCTGAATGTGTTCAGAGCCCCAGAGTCCTGTTCCAGGGGCAGAGCTCTGTAGTTTCTCTCTCTCTTCACTCCCCTCCCTAGGTTCAATGCGCTCATGGCCTGGGGGCTCCTGCTTACTAGCTCCACCTGCTTCTGTTTATTGGATCTGGTCAGTGGAGTCCACTTTGCTTGCTGTGTGCCCTGAGGGTTGGGCTTCAAGTGCTTGTTCTGGCAGTGGTCCCCCCTCCCCATTCCCCCAATTTGTGCTGGTACTCCCCAGGGCATAGGTCAGGAAACTCCCCCACTGCTGGGAGCCATGGCTTTCAGCACACTGGGGCGGCCTCCAGGAGTCTGAAGTTCTTTTGTTCTGGTGGGCCACCCCTTTGGGGGGATGCCCCTCCAACCCAAGGAGCAGAGCCTTTCTGCTCTTTTCCAGGTTACCTTAAGTAGGAGAACTGCCTCACTGGGCACCTCTGTGGCTTCTGTCTCTCAAAAATTTAGTTAAAGTCCTTGGTTTCGAAAATTTATGAGAGAGCACCTAAGACAAGTTCCGCTCTTGTCACATCTTGTCCCTGCCCCTCTCTACTAGACTTCTTAAGATGGAATAAGATATCCTCCTTTTTTTTTCCCTGAATACATCTAAAGAATAAAAAATCTGTGGCTCAAAGAACCTAGTCCTTAGGTCACTTTTCTTGTTAGGTATTACAATGCTTTTAATTGATGCAATTTCTTCCAGTAACAAAGTGTTACTGAACTTTTACTTGTTATAAAGAAAATGTTCTTTTACAATTTTTAAATTAAAAGTAAAAGCAAATTTGTCTTTCTCTTCCTGTAACTCGTTCTCAAGATCACACTCAGTCTAATAAAGAAATTTGAACTGAAAAATTAGATTAAGGTTTCATAGTTAAGAGCCAACTAAATGCAGTGGTAGCTCAATTTTCCTTCATTTAGAGGACTTTCTTTGCTTGCTCAGACACAAGGAAGCAGAGATTTCAAAATTTTCCCCAGGGATGAGTTCTAATAACATATTACTTTCAAGATGACCAATTCTCAAGATATTTTAATGTCGTTCATAGTGAACTTGGTGAATCTTGCACTAGGGGCTATGGGAAGAGAGGACAGTGCAGTAGGAAGGAACATCCTTTGCTATTTACTGTAGGGTGAGATTAGAAAACAAATCTAAAAAGGGCGGGAGTTATGGGGGTAGCCATAGAAGAGGAAATTAATTGGGAGAGGTTGGGGTACTTATCTCTGAAAATACTAAATCATATTTTTTAAGAAAGAAAGGAAAAATAACATTTATTGAGCAAGAGAAAGAGGGGAAGAAAAGAAAAGTAAAGAATGAAGGAAAAGAAAGATGCGTCTGAGGAGAGAGGTACAGGAAATTCAGGGCTGGTTAATAATGATGAACATGAACCCAATCATGTCAGATTTAGGAATGTGACTATTTCCTTAATTGTTGGGTTCAAAGCTCATAGTTATCGTTACCCAGAATGAAAGTAAATCCATAACTTGTGACCATAGCAGGTGATAGCATGACTGGCTTAATTTATAAAGTTTCCATTGTGGAAGTCATCTGTAAGTATACTATCAATATTCTTTTCTCTATAAATAGAGATCATGACATAGTGTACATGGATGTAAACTCACTATATTTAGGGATTTCTTTAATCTTTGTATCCATAACCAAGAGCCTGGTTCTTAGTAAATACTTTTTGATTGATTTCTTGGCCATAAAGTAAAAAAAAAAAAAAGATCCCTGTGTCGTCCCTACTTTGAAATCAACCAGTCGTGTGACCTTGGGTGTCCCTCTCTAAGACTGAACAGGAAAAGAAGGTATTGATCTTCATTGAAAGATGAGATTTCTTGCTGTGAGTTCCTTATACCAATGAACTCAGAGTTCTGGCAAAAAAAAGAATCTAAGTGATAATCTCCTAGATATATATTAACTACCCTCATCATAGAAATGGAATCTTTTCTAGAATTTTCAAAGCAGGGTATAGCTAAAGAACTGGCTGTCTGTTATCTTGAATGAAGCACTTCCTAGATTGGATTAGATATCTCTTGAAATATATTCCCTCTTTTTCATCCTCATTTTTCTGCCCTATCTATAACTGGACACTAATAGTCAAGGGAAGAATGTTTTTGGAGATGGGAAATATCCTTCCTTAAATTCCTGAGAAGGGATTTGATCCAGACAATGTCAGTACTTCCTCTTTCCTTTTTGGACCCTTAAGAACCTCATAAGTATTTTTGCAAGTGTGTTTCTTCATTCTTCCTTCTCTTTCCTTTCCCTTTCCTTTCTCCTTTCCCTTTCCTTCCCTTTCCTTTTACTTTCCAGTCTTTTCCGGGTTTTTTGGTTTCTTCCTTTCCTTTCCTTTTCCTCTTCCTTTTCCCTTTCCCTTCCCTTTTCTTTCTTCTATTTACTTCAGTTTCTTATCTGTAAAATGAGTTGGAAAAGGAAATGACAAACTTCGATATTTGCTAAGAAAACCCCAAATAGGCTCACACACACTGTTGTAACAAGATGGAAATATGACTCAACAATAACACCACTTAGAAAATTAATGTTAAACGGCACTTAAAACTTCTAGAATTGGAGTCCATAACTTTGAATGTGATGAAGTAATGTTGAAAAGATAGCACTAGCTGTCCTGAGACACAGGATAGGGAGAGGAAAAAAGAAAAGGGGAAAAAATTGAAAGGGAGAGGAGAAAGAAAACAATGAGAACTTCTTGGAGTGGGGCAGGGAAGTACTTTGCTTCAGATGATAGATACTCTGTGGCATCTGATATTAATCGTAGCTACTGTTGTAGAACAACCCAGATATGAGGGAATGTCCACTACATCGATTCCTTTGCTCTATTATTTCCATTTATTTTTCAGAAGCTGCCCCAAAAACTTGGGATTAAACCATCCTACAAATGAGAAAGAGACAGCTAGATGATTCAGTGAATAGAGCAATGGTTTGGAGTCAGGAAGACCTGAGTTCAAGCCTGACCTCAGACACTCATTAACTGTGTGACCCAGGGCAAGGCACTATATGCCTTTATCCACTCAAGACAGAAATGACAAACTATTCCAGTGTCTTTCCCAAGAAAATCCCAGTCTCAAAGAGTTGTCAACACTGAACTGCTTCCCAGGGTTTTGTGAGCATCAAATGAGATAATAACTACAAAGTGTTTAGCACAGCCACAAAGTAAGAGGATAATAAATGGTATCTTAATTATTATTAGAGCAAAAAAGCACATATGCCCTTTTTCCCCCTGTCTATTACAGAAGGAAATGGCCTTAAAATTTGGAACTATTTATTTTGCATGTCCTAACATATGTGATCACAGCCTAAAAGATCAGAATTTTTGTAGGATCCATTAGGAGGGTCCAGAAGGACAGAGTCATGTTCAGTTCAAATCGGGAGTATTATATTCAGTCAGAGATGACACATTTTAGGAATGAATAGATGAGGTCGAGGTACCTCTAGATGATGGCAATCAGGATGGTAAGATCATGCTATACAAGGAAGTGACTTGGTGGAGGGGAATAGAGGAAATGATAATTCTCTTAAATCCTTTGAAGAGTGACCATTGGATTAAAATTGTTCTGATTGGCACCTAAACAGATAAAACTTGGAGCTATGGGTAGAAGTGAAAAATTGCAGATTTGGGCTTAATGCTAATATAAAACTACATTTATATAAAAAGCATTAATATAAAAATATAGAACAAATTCTTAATAAGTAGAGTTAGCCCAAAGCATGATAAACTTAAAGAAGGTCTTAAAACTGAGGCAGGATCATTACTTGAGGAAGAAGTTGGAGAAAAGAATTCTTGGTCAAGTATAGATTGAACTAGATATGAACTTCCCAATTCCGAGATTATGTGGTTCAGTTAATTAAAGCTATAATTTTGAGAGCTTTTTAGTCCATAGTAGGTCAAAATAGATAGTAGAAATGGTAACATGAATAACTTCACTCATGAATTTGTATCTCATTGGTTGGCATGATTTTATTTTTATAATTTGATTATTTTTTTAATACAGGGAGGTTTCAATTTAGTTTATAAATATCAATATCCACTTTCTAGTCATTAATTTTTTAAAGTTCTCATTAAAGTTTATTTAAAGATTTCTAGTATGAAGGTTAATACCATCATTATATTTTTCCTTTTCCTAAAATAGGTAAGGAATCTTCAAAACAGGCTTCTCATGAAAGAATCCTCATTGAAAGAGATGAAATTTGAACTAGAAAAGTACAAAGAAAATTATATCAGACAGTCCTCCCAGAATCTGACCTTGAAAGATCATATCAGGGATCTAGAGGAGATCAATGCTTCAGCCTCCAGAATAAATTCTTTGAAAAATATCAGTATTCAAAACCTTGAAAAAGGCAACTGGGACTTACGTCAAAGAGTGGCAGAACTTGAAAGCCATCTAAGGTAGGATGTGTTTTCTAATTGCTATCCACATTGGGTGATATGGTGAAAAATTCACTGACAGGATGGAGGAGACTGTGCTCTTGGTCCTGCTACTGACTTGCTTGATGACCTTAGGCAAGTCACTTTAACTCTCTGAGACTCAGTTTCCTCACCTGTAATATAAAAGATTGAACTTGTAAAGTCTAAAAGGTCTGTAAAATTGCTTTGATTCTACAGACATTTCATCATCAGCCCTGGAGTCAGGAGGAACTGAATTCCAATCAGACCTTGGACAATTGATACTTACTATTGGTGGAAAAGTCCACTTAACATTAACTTGTCTCACATCCAGGTCCATCTTCATTTGTCCACAGCCATATCCAGCCACTGGATCCCCCAAAGGTTCTAGAGGAAAAAGTGAGGCCAGTGACTTAGCACAGCACTCCCTCATTCACATCCAATTCATGTACTTGTCAGAGCATCACCTCCCTGATGTCATGGTATTTTCCAAGAACAAAACATCATCACCAATCATAGCATTTAAATTAAGTCAAATTATGCATGGTTTTGGATTCAGCATTATGTAAAATGATTATTCCATTTCTTGATGAGTATTAGAGATGAAAGATTTGAAACTGTACCCTGGGCTAGGCTGTTAGGAAAAAAAAAAGTACCACTATCCTTTTCTTGGTGTGTATGTATGTATGTATATATGTAGAAGGTATGGTGAGGTAAGGGAGTAGATTTCAGACCAGGTTACTTATAACAGAAAAACCTGAGGAAATCCCAGGAATTACAATCACAGTAAGGCTAAGGAGGAGGAAGTCTAGAAATGATTCTGTCCAAGTCAGTTACTTGAATTGTTTCAGCTTTCTATTTCTAATTATATGGTGGTAATGTCCCACCATCCACCAGTCTGATTATTCCTCTGAGATTCGAATTTCCCCACACTGTTTTAGGAGAGAAAATACTTAGGAAACTAAAATTGATTTGGGAACCAAAATAGAATCAAGTGATCAATATAAATTTAAGGATCAGTTCGTGGGAGAAAATGAGGACTCTTTCTCCAGATACTGTGAAAAGAGAGTAGCAAAGGACTGATTAAAGGCAACAATCATTAGAATGACCCCCTATGTGGCAGATCATCTCTAGAAGGTAAACCACATTTTCTAACAGCTTAACTTTTGCCTGAGTACAATGTCTGGAACTGGACAGTCCCTCTATGTGGCATGTTGAAGGCTTCCATACAAATTCTAAATGAAAAAAAAAATAGAGGGGCAGCTAGGTGGTGCAGTGGCTAGAGCACTGGCACTGGAGTCAGGAGTACCTGAGTTTAAATCCTGCCTCAGGCACTTAATAATTACCTAGCTGTGTGGTCTTGGGCAAATCACTTAACCCCCATTGCCTTGCAAAAACCTTTTAAAAATGTACAAGGTGAGTCACTATTCACCTTTTTTTTCCACCAAGTATTCAACAGTTTCTGTGTCTATATGTCAAATTACTATTCTTTGAGAAGTCTCACTTTAAATGGGAAAGAAAATGACCAGTAGAAGTTCTTGTAGAATAGACTCTGGTCAATAGATTTTTAAAGAGAAGACAGACATGCCCTAAGGTAGAAATCTTATTTTTTTTTCTTAGCATTTCTTATGCTATTCCTAGCTTCTCCTCACAAATGGTTAACTTCACAACTGTTTAGATAGCAAAGAATCCACATTTCTCTCATGGAAAGTTCTACTTTAAAGAAAAAAAATTATTCTACTAAACATGTTAGAAATGTATAAGATTAAGACTTGTTAATATCATCCACAGAGTACATCTTACTGAAAGAGAAAAGGCATAACAAAAAGCAGCTGGTATGGGAAAAAAGTTGGTGGATGCCACACGCAAATTAGCCTCTTTTATGAATCTTGATATGGAAGGGCAAAATGATTCCCCAGAGGTTTTAGTGAAGAAGGTAAGAATATTCTACTCAAGATGAATTTATGGAGAGGTAATAATTTTATTCCATATTTTTACTCCTGTCATATTTCTCATGAACTGATTTGGTTGAAAACTGAGCAATTGCCCAGTGACAATGAGTTATCTTTTCCAAGTGAAGAACAAGTATCTGACATGTTCCTTACCATAATTTGGAACCTTAGAATTTCTTCTGTGGCACCACAGGAATTTGGAACCTTAGAATTTCTTCTGTGGCACCAGAGGAATTAATCTGGTCTTTTGGGAGAAGGTTGTTGAAAATCTTCCCTAGGTATTCTCCCATCTCACAGGCACCTTTGGAAATAGTAAACTAGTGGTATACTGCATAATTCAAGGAGGGAGTGAGCTAGTGGAAGAAGCTCTGAGATTCAGAACATCTGAATTATAGTCTGTGTTTAACTAGTAATATTAACTGCCTTAGTAAAATCAGTTAATTTGCATTATACTTTTATCTAGAAAATTAGAATTAAAATACACTTTCTTCTTTGTTATAGAATTTGCTATAAAGATAAATATTAGGTGAAAAATCACTTTTATACTTCAAATATTTTATTATTCTCTTCAGTGTTACTATTATTATTATTATTATTATTATCATCACTATTATGAAGTAGCTTAGAGAACCAATTTAACAACAAAAATAGAGAAGCCGAGTGACATAGTGAATAGAGTTTAGGTCTAGAGTCAGGAAGATTCATTTCCCTGAGTTCATATTCAGCTTTAGACCCTAAAGGGTTGTGTGACCTTGAGCAAGTAATTTAACCTTATTTGTCTCTGTTTCCTCATGTGTAAAATGAGTTAGAGAAGGAAACAACAAATTACTGGAGTATCTTTGCCAAAAAACAATCCCAAAACCCAAACAGGGTTACAAAGAGTCAGACATAATTGAAAAGTTAAGTAACAAGAACTAGTTTTTCCTTACATCACGACTAAATCGACTCCTTTGAAATTTTCATCCATGAGTGCCCCTGTCATATCCCTCTCACTCTTTTCTAGACTATTCTCTTTAATTAGGGACAGTTAGATGGAGAAATCGATAGAGTACTAGGCCTGAGTCAGGAAAAACCTGTGTTCAAATTTCACCTCAGATACTTACTGTGTGACTCTGGACAAATCACTTAACTTCTGTCACTGGAAAAAATGAGATATTGTTTGTAAAATATGTAGGACAGTGTCTCGCACATAATGAGAATATGTAAAACTTAGTTTTATTTTTATTTTATTATTATTATTATTATTATCTTATACTCCAAAGCCTCATGTATCATGATCTTACCTTCCTTCATTGTCCTGGTTGACTTCTTCTATATATTCTACAGTTTATTCATCACATCACGTGACCCTCAAGAATTGAGCACAATGTTCCAAACCTGATTTGATAGACTGGAGCCTATCACCTGCTTCACAATTCCTTGTTTGCAATGTGCTGCAGATCACTCATACCCACCAATTCTTATCTCTATGACTCCAGGTCACATGGCAGGACTTTACATTCTTCCCTATTTTATTACATCTGCTGAGATTCAATCTAATGCTTTGACTTACAAAAATCTTTATGGCTACAGACTCCTATCTAGTATGATAGTATTTTATTCCAACTTTATATAAGTCATTTGATTAAAAAAATGTTAAGCAACAGAAAAGCAATTGGAGAACTTTGGCTTGCTTTTCTACAGATCTTTGTGTAACCCTTCCAAAAAAATTAAACAGAATTAATTTGGGACATATTTTACTCTACTCTGCTGGTTTTAGGTCTCCTCATTAATAATAATAGTGACAAGAACAATAAAAGAATAAAATAGTTTCCATTTATATAGTACTTTGAAAACACTGAACTGTTCAAGATGGTTTTACACTTATTATGTCATTTTATCATTACAGCAATGCTGTGAGGAAGGTAGTACGAGTATTTTTATTCTTATTTTATAGATAAGGAACAGTGTGATAACAAAAAACAAAAAAATCAAAGCAAGTAAGATAGGACCTGAACCAAAGACCCTTAGCTCACCAACCCACTGATTTTTGCTACTTACTTGCTCTGGACCTCTGATTCATCCTCTCTAAAATCTAGGGATTACATTAGATGATATCTAAGGTCATTTCCAGCTCTGAAAATGAAGACTCTGCTGTACTTGTTCTTTCAAATGAGAGTCTGTGATCATATTTATATTCTTCTTTGATCTTAGAGCACAATAGAATAACTGAAATCACTCAATTTGTAAGACATAGATTTAACGTTATTGTCATCTTTAGGACAATGAGGAAGCTATCCTGGCCAAGAACTTGGAAAGAGAAAGCATTTTTTTCTCAGAGAAACTGATGGTTTGGAACAGATGTCAACCTGATTTGCTTCACAATGGAAAGCAAATGTCTACAAAAGAACAAAACCCAGTCAGCCTCAACTGGGAAACTCAAACTACCCAGACACAGCACCAGAGTTTCATTAATGAACTTGCTACTCTTCTAAGCAACACCTTTATTACTGTACCAGCTACAGAGGAAGCTGTGAGAGAAAGGATAAAAGAACTCAGTATGAATGAACAGTCTTGGAAATATGTATGTTGACAGAAAAGTTGTCATTTTAAAATATTCTATTCATAAAGTCTATGTTGATTCCTAATTTAGTAAATACTTGTGCCTCATTTTAAATTATGTCTATTTATGTTGTTGAGCTTTCAAAACAGTAAGGCAAACAAAGGAACAAACATCTATAAAGTCAGTTTAACATTTCTCATATCAGGATAGTTCTAATTGTTAAAACCCAGTAATTCTGTTTATATCACTTCTGAGGACATCTCCACAAGTCACTTGGAAGCATTTTTAGTGAATATGTGATGATACTGTATATAAAACCAAAAATATAACAAAAAAATTTAGAAAAGTCAGAGCAATTGTTCAATTTCATCAGAATTGTTGAAATTGTAATAGCAAAAAGGTATTTCTTCTCTTTCTTCACCTCCATTTCATAGAAATATTGTTGTTTATTTTGAATTGAATGTGTGTTGCAGAGTTCCTCCATAAACAATCTTGTTTTTGCTCAGTATTCTAGGTCCTTTCATTGGGGAGTGTTCTATGGTGACCTGAACATTTATTAAATGGTCTCATTATTAGGTTGAAATTGAAGTATTATATTTTCACAACTCAGCCTTCCTTTTCTCCTATTCATTTCAACCACTGATCTGTATATACCTCAGATTTCATTGCAGGAAAGTCTTGCAAGCATAGTGAAATCCTTATTTCAATTATAATAATTGGATTTGCAAGTGAGAATTTTAAAGGAAAACATGGGATACACTTTTGTATCTCACTTTTGTAATTTACCTGCAGAAAGCCGATGTCCTTCAACAAGTGATTCAATTGCGAACTCAGCAGGTTGAGCAACTTCATCAACTTTATCAAGAGGTTGTATGCCACTCATCACAAAGTGAAGAAAAGTTTCTGGAACAAAAGAAATCCCTAAAGATCTCAGAAGGGAAATCTGCAGCTGATTATTTATTTCAAGGAAATTGGAATTTAGACAAAAAGAAAGTAAGGGTTCTAGAAATATATGGCAAGGAAAAATTAATTTTGTATAAATTATATCAATGGCTTCAATTTTAACCAATGTTCATAAAAATAATATTATTATTCGCATTCTAAGAGACTGGGAGGGGGGAGAATGACAACAAATTGATTAATTCCCATATTCCTGATTTTGTGCAGATGTTAGCAGAAAGCCCATATTCCACCTTCCTCATTATAAACATATTTGATTTTTAGATGTAATTTTGGTTTTTGTAATTTATAATTTGATGTTTATGTAATTTTAAAAGAAGATCTATAAGATAGATTAGCTAATGGTGGAATTTCAGTCCATAATAACAACTATATGGGAGTATATAGTAAAGAGTATTACTGAGTAGAGAGCATTACTGGAGAAATGATGGATTGGCCAATGAGAGCCCATCACTGGAAGGATGCACATTATACTCTGACAGATGCAGTTTCCTTCATGGTTGTTTGCTGAGCCTGGACAAGCTCCAAAGAAGAGAGTAGGGGCCTCTATTAGAATCAGGTTCTCCCAGCTTACCTCTGAGAGATTGCATCAGGTCAAGCACATTGCACAGACTCCCTAAGACTCTCATTGGTCAGTTCTCCTTGAGCTTACAGGCTAAAGGGGACATGGCATGCAAATAACTACAAGAGAGTCATTTTCAATGAAGTCACACATCATTACAGGTCATCCACTTTACAGCGTAACTGTTCATGCCATTGGTGAGAGACAGCATGATGCAGGACTTAGGAGGAGACCTGAATTTGGATTTTGGTTCCATCCTTTGGTTGTTGGGTGACCTTGAGTAAAAAAGTCTCAATACTCAAGTTGATTAAGACATCTGACATTTTAGGAGACCTTAAAACACTATATAAATGTCAGATGTCTTACTCAACTTGAGGAGTGCACAGAGTGTTATGACAGCTTTGGGGATGATTTTCTTTATGGAGTGTGAATATGCTCACTTGCAACACTAGAGCACCATCTGGTGGTCTGGATTCTCCTAGGGTCTATTTGAGGGGATTGGATACTCTCACCAATAAGGAGTCAGAGTTCCAAGGGTTGGTATAATACCATTGTGTTGGACTTTAAAGAGAATCTTCAAACTTATGTTTAACCTGTTCCTTTATTTCCTCCTTTACATAGTATAGCCTGGTCTAATAGAGAGAATCTGAATCCTGCTGGTGAGCAGGTAAAGCTGGGGAGGGAGGCAGGATATGATTCCCCCAGGAATATATTTATGTCTCTGTTGAGGCAAAAGCACAAGAGTTCCTTAGGCTAACAAGCACTGCTTGAGAAGAAAGTCTCAGATCCCAAGATAAAATAGAGGAGAAGGGAATATCTGGGTATCATGATTCCCACAATCCAGATTTTTAGCAAGAAAAGATGATTTCCTGGCTTTGTGGTTGTCTTAATATGAGAAGAATGCCAAATGCATAGAAGCAGTGGAATCTACCCCAGAACATAGGGGAATAAAAACTTGAACTTTGACCCCAATAATATTTGGTGTAAGTGGTCATTGTAGGTCTGTTGTCTAGAATCTACTTCCAAGAGTCAAACCTGTAGTATTACCTTCACTATGGAGTTTATTCTGGGTCTCTACGGCTGAAAGAAGAATATTAGAATATTTCCCTCTCCATAGTTCCAAGTTAATTTTCTCCCTCATGGAGTCTAATCCACATTGTGTAGACAGTATACAGGCTATACCTGTAATTTCTCCTTGATTCTAGAAGTGTGACACCTCTTCCTTATGGAAAGGAGGAAGAGAGGCAAGGTGAAGATGTTCTCCATTGAGAGAAAAGGAGGGAGATTATTAGGCGGCATGATTATATCCTACATTATATCCCATATCCTATCTAGGGAGAGTCCTATCTCTGATTTAGAGAATGGGGTATTAGTAATGGTGGGAGGAGAATCTAGCCAACAGAAGTCAATGCCCACTCTTTTGGTTTGGCTAACTGTTGGACTTGCATAAATCTGGATAATAATAAGCCTAGAGAAAAGGTGGAACTCATTAGAGGAGGAGAAAAAATGTAGAGCTTATTTCTGGCCTGCTGTGAGTCCTTTCTGTGTTTTCTGAGAGGTTGTACAAAGATTATCCTGTGTCTGAAGTATAAATGTCTTATCTTAAGTGCTTTTATTCATATCTGTGGAGAACTAGATGTTTGTTATATTCACATATCATGCTGAGATTTCCTTGGAACCAATGTGAGGAAGACAAGCAACCTGAGTCTAAGAGAAAGGAACATAAATCTATGAGAAAATGATTTTTGATATTCCCTAGATTGAATCTAGTCTATTTAGGTCCAGACAAAGCCTGGGCCTCAGATTCATGAGTCTGGACCTAGTTTGACTCTTTGATTTTGTCTCTGTCTTAGTGACCACTGACACAGAAGTAAGAAATGCATTGCTTCTTTTGTCAGATGAAGTAATTGGAATTAACACTTCATCCCAATCAAGCTAAAGGATGTTTTCATGTCCATGACCCTAATATTTAGATAAGTTTTGATAAATGGACCCAAAAACATGAACAACAATAACTTATGGCTTAGATAGAACTTTGACTTTCCTGTTCAAAAGCACTTAATATACATGTTTGATCTGATCTGCACAATAACCCTGTGGGCTAGGGAGTACAAGGATTCTGATTTCCATTTCAGTGTTGAGGAAGCTGAGGCTAAGGTAGAAATCTGGGATTAAAAATCCAGGTCATTTTATTCCTTCTCTAGTACTTTACATAGTTTCCTTGTATTTGTTAATGAATTTAATTTGATTTAAAAAATTGACTTACTAATCAACTGTGGCTCTAGTATGGGTAACACCAGACTCATGAAGTATTTTAAGACTAATTCCTTTGTTGATGTGCGGAGAAATTCAAAGGGAAACAAAAAAACAAAGTGTAAAATTTGCAGACAGAAGAGTTGGACAAGAAGTTCTGGAAGCCAGAGAAAGAAAAAAGACAACAGATTCTGTTGGCAGTTGAAAAGAGCTTGCCAAACACAACAACTCTAAGACTGGAAGAAAAGGTGCAGAAACTTCAGAAAGATCTCAGTGATATGAAACTGTCAAATCAAAACATGAAAACTCATTTAACGAGAGTAAACTACCTCAAAGTAAGTGAAGTTATTTCAAAAACTCAAGCAGGGTCTTTGTCTCATGATTTCAAATTCTCTCTATTTCATTTAAGCAAACAGGTTCCCTTTCATCTCTTAATTTAAGGGAAAATTTTTGAATTATTGTTTTTCTCTGCTGAAGTTCTCTCCTGAATATCCCAGTTGTAGGGTCCCCCAAATCAACTTCAACATTAAGCCAATTATTGCCATTTTATTCAGAGGCAGCACCATAGAGGGCTAGACTTGGAGTTACCAGAATTGTGTTTGAATTACCATGGGAAAGGCTCCTGTATCAGTTCCCTCATCTGTAAATTGGTGCAGCCAGACCTGTACTCTACTTGCCTAGTAAGTTTTGTTGTGAGATTTAAAGTGGATAACAAATATAAAGTTCTATATGAATAGTGGCTGCTATTAAACACTTATGGATCAGTAACTGGTCAGATTTTCCCCCTGGTTTCTCTATGTGTGGCTAGCACAGATTATAAGCTCCTTGAAACCGGAACCTCATTTTATATTTTATATTGAACTTTTGTCATGACACAGCAATGCTCTATATTCTTTTTCACTGAGAGTAGACTCAATGACTGATTTTTGTTATTTGTCCAATGAATGATGTCAGTTACGTTCCCAACTAGGATGGACCAATGGATAAAACTCTGACCCTGGAGTAAGGGAAACCTGAGTTCTAATTCACCCTTAGACAATTTCTAGCTGTGTGATCCCTGGCACTAACTAACCTCTGTTCCACCTCAATGGTAAAAGGGAAATATTATTCAAATATACTTTCCAAGGTGGCTGTGAAAATCAAATGAGAACATTTTTATTTTAATTCTTTTTTTATTTTTCCAATAACATGTTATGAAAATTTTTCAACATTCATCCACATACATATTTATAAGTTACACAACTTTCTTTTATCCTCCCTTCCCAAACCCTCCCCTCAGAAGCAAACAGTCAAGTGAACATTGTACATGTAATTTGTATTTAACAAGTTTGAAACATTTGCCATTTTCTGTATGAGGAATTAGGACTGAGGGAAAAGAAAGAAAACCATGGAAAAGGAAGGAAAAATATAAGAGAAAATTTTAAAAGGTGAACATAGTGTTCATTCACATTCTGTAGTTGTTTTTTGTTCTGTTTTGCTTTTTTTGTCCGATTTGGATGGTATTGTCCATAACAAGTCTCACATTGTTGTCTTAGCTCTTAACTGATGAGTGGAGCTCTGTCCATCAAAGTTGATCAATTCACAACATTGTTAATTTGTAAAATGTTCTCTTGGTTCTGCTCCTTTCACTCAACATAAGTTCCTATAATTCTTTCCATGCTTCTCTAGAGTTTGGCCATTCATGGTTTTTATAGAACAATACTACTCCATAACATTCATTTACCATAACTTGCTCAGCCATTACCCTATTGATGACTTTCACTTCAGTGTTCAATTCTTTGCCTCTACAAAAAGAGCTATGAATATTTTCGGATATGTGGTACTTTTCTCATTTTTTATGATTTCTTCTGGCTATAGGCCTAGTTTTGGTATTGCTGAATCAAAGGTGCAATCGGTTTTTTTTTTTAATGGGTTTTTTAAATTAAGATATCTTAACAAAATGGCATACATCTCAAGATGGGAGAGAGGGGCAAGAAATTCCAGAAATGGAAGGTCTTTTATACAGTTTGAAAGGTTTTGTTCTGCTCCCTCATGCCAACATAGGCGGGGGGGGCACAAAACTAATTGATACATTGGTTCCTATACACCTCCCCCCCATCATCCTACCATTGAGTAAGAACAACTAGATATCCTTGACTATGCGTAAAGGAGAAGGTCAAGACCAGGTGGGGCAGTTTTTGAGCAAATGAAGGCTAAAAGTTTTATCTTAACTAATTACCTGCCTGTAGGCAACAATACATGGAGACCCTGGTATATGTAATGTAAACTGACAATCTTCCCTTTACTTTTTTGTGGAACCCAAACACTCATATTTTCCTGTCTAATTAGTAAGTTTTCCACTATCATTTGCAATCTAATCAGGATATAAATTGGTGTTCCATAGCCCCAACTCCCATCCTATACCCAGATAGTAGACACAAGTCTAGATAACAACTTCCTGACCAACCCTATGGATAAATGGGTATAAGCAATAGTCCCAGAAATCCAATAATATTCCTTTAGTGCTGGTAGACCTTCCAGGAATATAGCTTTCCTGTTTGCAACAAATGGAGATACCTGTCCATCCTTACTTGCAAGGGGCCCTCCTAAATATGCCATGTAATCATCATGATAATATATATATTTCCAAAGTTGCTGTACCTTCCTTCCACTGGCTAGTTTTTATACCAATGTCTTTAGATAGATCTTCTTGGCTCCAAAAATAGATCAAAATAAATCCTTGATTTTGTGCCATTAGACCAACCCCAAGAACAGCTAATATATCTAGTGATGTTTCTTAAATTATTTTTTTCTTCCAAATGGGCATTTCTGCATTTCCTTGCAAGTCCTCATGATCAAAGTTTCCCTTAACAAGTCCCCCAGTTTGCTCATCTTTATAAGGCATCCAGGTACCATCATTACATCTCACATGAGTCTCAGTCCACCTGTCTCTTTAGTTGTACAGTCCAGAATATTTGTACCCTGCTTCTGGACATGTCCACAGATATTTGCTAAACCCCAGGAAAATATCCTGGCCAGACTGGTATAAACAATAGTCACCCTGAACTGACTCAGCCATATGCCACTGGTGTTTCTCTCCTCTGGATGAGAATCCTGAGCCACAGTGCACCTCTGACCAGGAACTGAGAATCTAGGCTGGACCCAAGGGGAACTGGCACCCAAGGCCAATTCTCAAACTGCTGTGGGCTACTGTGAGTGCAACAGTTAGCCACAGCAAAAGAGTGGGCATTGACTTCTGTTGGCTAGATTCTCCTCCCACCATTACTAATACCCCATTCTCTAAATGAGAGATAGGACTCTCCCTAGATAGGATATAGGTTATAATGTAGGATATAATCATGCCACCCAATAATCTCCCTCCTTTTCTCTCAATGGAGAACATCTTAACCTTGCCTCTCTTTCTGCTTTCCATAAGGAAGAGGTGTCACACTTCTAGAAGCAAGGGGAAATTACAGGTATAGACTATACTGACTACACAATGTACATGTAGGTGAGAGATGGTGGAAATGAAATGGCCCATTATCTTCTCTTTTCCCTTCCCTTCCCTTCCCTTCCCTTCCCTTCCCTTCCCTTCCCTTCCCTTCCCTTCCCTTCCCTTCCCTTCCCTTCCCTTCCCTTCCCTTCCCTTCCCTTCCCTTCCCTTCCCTTCCCTTCTCCCCTGGAGATATCCAAAGTCCTTCTGCATCTTCTGAATTTGTTTGAAAATGGTCCTCTCTAACTCAGGTGTATTGTTCAGATCTTGTCTTCTGTTAAAGAAACTGCTTATCATTTTACTCAGATCAAAACACATGCTTTCATCACAAGACAAGTAGATTCTGGAGGTTATTATAATTTACATTTTGCCTTGCTGCCATATTAAAACACATACTTCCCTTTAACACAGTAAACTTCCTTAAGTGTTTTACTACATGAGGAAACACCCAATGAGAACTATCACATCACCTAAAGCTTGTAACATATACATTCAACAATCATGCCAAACCTTTGCTCTCATTACCGTAATGACTCAAACATTCTTAACCAAAATGATTTTTTCCCAAAAAATCTTCCCATATTTTCCTTTTCCTGGTGTACTTATCTGACTCACATTCCTTTCCTCAAACTAGAATTTCAAAATTATCCCAAGAATTACCCATTCTTCTTCTTTCCTAAATATACCCTCAAAATAAAAAATTAAGGAAACTTAATTCCTATCTTAACATGTAGCTGATAGCAGGGGTCAGAGCCACACAGCTAACCTATCTCTGGCTATTATAGCCAATTCTCCTAAAACTTCTTTTTTCTGATTTGCTTAGTAACTTTATAAAGATCCAGGACATTAAAGGAAACTTCCTTTATTGATATAAGTATTGAATGTTAGTGTCCAGGCAGAGGTCATGTGGGTAGTTGAATGCCTAAGGCCGATTTATTCTTCCAGGTAAGACATTATCCAAATGTCATTTTGGGAAAATCAAGTCAAAAGGGCCCAATCTCAGGCTATACTGAGAAGCTGCCCCTTTGACTACATATTTCTGGCATCTTTAGCCCATTGGCTTCCTTGACTCCAAGAACATGACATTGACCCAGTAGCATTTCCTTTTGCTGACCATCCTGGTATCTGACAGAAAAAGAGAAAATTTTTTAAAAGTCCTGTGATCTAAAACAGTTGTTTTACCTAAATAGAACTTCACATATTCCAATTATAGCCTTAATGTGGTCCCAATCAATGAAACCGCTCCTTAAAGCTCTGAGTGTTCTCCTTGGGTCTTTGCTAAACCCAGGTATTCTAACTATGACTAGTCCTACAGGCCTCATTTGCTACCTCTTACGGCATCCCTTTGTCTGAAATCATATTTACTCTATCTTTATAAAAAGATGCTGTGTCAAATTCCCCTCGGTTAGAGAACCCGCCTTGTATCCTGTTGTATTTTACAACAAATAAATGCCTCCCCTGATCAGGAGATTGCCTAAGCTAAATATTGTCACATAAAACCTCAAATTATCTTTCTTGCATTTATCTTTCTCATATTACATAGGTGCTTTTACTTCAAAGTAAATCACCAATTTTGGAACATATCTATATATATAAATATATATATATATATATATATATATATATATATATATTCATATATATATATATATATGTATACACAAATATACATATCAAAAATATTCCTAATTCGCATTTCTATATAGCTAGAAACTTCCATACATAAACTTGTTTAGCTACTAGGCACCTTTAACATACAAATTACTATTTTTGTTTTGGCACGGAAACTGGGGTTAAATGATTTGCCCAAGGTCACACAGCCAGGTAATCATTAAGTGTCTGAGGTCTAATTTGAACTCAGGCCCCCCTGTCTCTAGGACCAATGCTCTATTCACTATACCACCAACCTGGGCCCTAACAAACAAAATTACTTTTTAGAATTCTTTAAAAGCATTAGAACATCTTAGGTGACTTTAAATTTGCAATATGTATTATTATTTCCAATAGAATAAAACAGAAGTAAGAATAGCACACAAATTACTACCTTGTACAAGTAATACTTCCATTAGTACATTATTCATGAACCCACAGAGCTATGCCAGAAGGGGTCATAATTTATTCATATTTTCCTTATTGCCATGTTAATCCCAAGTTAAAACAATGCAGTATTTAAATATCATATATTCATAAGAGCTAACAAAACATTGCATGTAGAATCCCTTTGCAATTACAAAAGAACATGACATAACTGAGAAATACACCTTACTCATCAATACATTATCTGACAGTGGGACTACACAATTGCTATTTGTTCAGAGCCCCAACATCAGCTGTACGCAGTTACCAAGAGAAAAGTTCACATTCTTAACTTCTTTAAAATTGAACATACATTGTTAATTTACATCAAACATAAAATTCTTATTTAAACATCTCATTTCCCTTAGAACAAGAGCAAAATGTTTACCCTTCTATCTTTATACTTTTCTCTTCTAGACCACTTTTCCCAGATCCTCTAAGGATCCAATCTCATACATATGATACATTTAAAATCCAAATGCAATACAACTAAACTTCTAACAATTTAGTTTGAGTACTTTATACAGAGAATCCAGCATTCACATTCCAAAAACTACATCCAAAAATAAAAATGTAATTGTTAGCATTAGGCTTAGCATTAAAATGAACTAGAGTTTTGTCCCAAAAGAAATCAGTAAATATCCTTCTTAGTTTTATGTGTGTGTGTATGTATATACATATATATATGTGTGTACCTACACACA
Organism: Macrotis lagotis; assembly: GCF_037893015.1. Taxonomy (NCBI): domain Eukaryota; kingdom Metazoa; phylum Chordata; class Mammalia; order Peramelemorphia; family Peramelidae; genus Macrotis; species Macrotis lagotis. The sequence continues at coordinate 25,923,390 of NC_133665.1, read as the reverse complement.
CATACACACACACACACACACACACACACACACACATACATATATTTTCTTCTTAGTTAACCTAATACCACTTTCCTTTAACCCAAAGGTGTTTCAATACAGTTTAAAATCCCAAACCAATTTAACAATCTAGGTTCTTATTTAATTCCTCCCATTCTGTACAAATTTTGTCAGAATGTAACAAATCTAATAACCTTCTTTTATAACCCTCACAGTGATTACCAAAACTCCAGTTCAGAAACATGGTGAAGGTCATCACTCTTAGGCCATATAACCAGAGCAGAGACATTCATTAAATATGATGTCCCTTCTATAAATGTGACTCCTATCCCATGGATTTTATATTTTCTTCCTTTCCCAATCACATATCTTGCCTGTGGTGGTGTCTCTTTCCTTTTAAGGCTTCAGTACTTGATGTCTCTTGCCCACCCCCATGGTTCAGGTCTTAACAAGATGGCAGATGGAATCAAGACTGCCTTGCCTTCAGTCTACCATCCCCTTCCCCAACCTACCACCCTCTCCCTCCATCCCAGGGAGAAAATATGGAATTTGTCCCTGACAGTCATAAGAATAATAAATCTTCCCTAATATAACTTCTCAATCTTTCCCTTAAAAGTTAATTGTCTCTTCTAAACTGTCAAAAAAACAGTTTTTTTCTCTTTAACTCAATGCACCAGCACAGCTACCACCTCAGTGAGGGATGGGCTGAGCTCCAGAGGGGAACACTGCAGACTTACTTCTTCCTGCCCTAACTTCTGAAACAGCTGTCCCAGTTTATAACTTAGATGGAGTCCCCAGATCTAGAAATACTTAACACAGACAATTACATAAGACAGGACAAAGAACAAATACATATACTCCATCTGGAACATTCAAAATTACTCACACAGCATTTGGATCCAATCTGCTTCCTTCCTTGGCTTTCAGCTACTAGCCAGTGTCTCCTTGCTCATGTGTGGAAGCAGCCTTCCCCATTTAAGATTTTGGAGAAATTCCTGGAGAGGGAACCCAAAAGCCCCTCCTTCAGGGCATCCTATTATTCTCTGGACTCTCCTTCAGGGTAAATCTCTCTCCTTGAGGACTTCCCAGCCAGTCCAGGGTGGTTCTGGCCACTGGTGCCACCCTTGAAATCACTTCTTTATGTAGCTTCTACACTCAAACATGTTAATCACTCTCAAATCCAGGCCAACCTTCCCAGGAATACCTTGAGATATTTCCCCAGCAGAGAACACTAAGAAAGTAGGCTTGAAATCAAGCCATTTGCCTGCATTCTTTTCATATGTTCTTAATGGACAATATCAGATAAAGAGATTTACATTAATATTGAGGACGAGCCCCCAAATTGTTATAAATGGCTCATGAATCTTAGTCCAGAGTGATTAAAATGCTCTTTTTTATTAAGATAACTTGGGGCAACTAGGTGGCACAGTGGATAGACCACCAGTCCTGGAGTCAGGTGTACCTGAGTTCAAATCCAACCTCAGATGCTAAATAATTACCTAGCTGTGTGGCCTTGGGCAAGCCACTTAACCCCATTGCCTTGCAAAAAAAAAAGAGAGGGAGAGAGAGCTTTACAAAATAGCACACCTATCAAGATAGGAGAGAGGGGCCATTATGATCAATTTTATTGTTCTTTGGGCATAGTTCCATATTGCTCATTGGAATGAATGGATTGGTTTAGAACTTCATCAACAGGGCATTAATGTATTAATCTTCCCACAATTTCTCCAACATTGATCATTTTCCTTTTTTTGTCATTTTATTCAATTTGATTGTGAGGTGGTTCCTAATAGTTGTGTTAAGTTGCATTTCTGAATGAGATGATTTTTTCAATGTACTTAGCTCAGAGCCTTGCTCTTAGTAAATACTAAGAAATATTGGTTCCCTTCCCCTTTTATATATTTGCTTTTTAAATATTAATACCAGAATCACTATCATTCTCTTCCTACCCCTCAGGACAAAACCATTGAAAAACTCAAGAAATATTTACAAAAGATTGGAACAATTAAAGATTAAGGCATCTAAAAAGGTGACCAATTTGAAAACAACATTAAACTACACTGAGCCAGAAGCCGGAGAGGACAAAGAAAGGGCCTAGCAGATGCTGGAAACTGTTACTAATGAGCTATATACAGTAAAGAACACTTGAAGAAGTAGTAAAATGAGCAAAACAGGTACTTTCCCCCCCCTACTTTCAAACAAGAGCCTTTCTATAAAAGGAATGTCTAAAGGATTAGTGACAATTTAGCATTCTGATTAAAAATCAGTTCCTCATATTTGTTGCTTAGGGAATTATAGTCTCATTCAATTGCTGTGGAAATCTTTATTTTTCAAGGATTCTTTATCTCTCATATGATGGTTTAATAAAAAAGTGTTCTTTCTTAGTTTTAAAAAGTCTCCACAAATTGTTGTATCTTCAGATATATTCCTTAATATCTAATTCAATATTTATTAGACATCTACTGACAATAGTCTGTACCAATAGTTTTTACTTGAGTAAATACAAAAGCAATGAAATTAAGTCCATTTTATATTAAAATATTTCATGATACTCAGTACTCTTCCTATGCACTCATTATGCCTAGTATTATTCAATTCAACAAACATTAATCAACTACTCATATGGTCACACTGCATTTTACTAGGAGGATATAAGGCAGCTGGGTGGCAGAGAGAGTTCTGAGCGTGAAGTCAGGACTTATCTCCTGAGCTCAAATCTGGCCCCAGATACTTATTAGCTAGCTAAGCAAGTCACTTAAGCCTGTTTCTCTCAATTCCTTATCTGTAAAATAAGCTGGAGTAGGAAATGGAAATCCCAGATGGTGTCATGAAGAGTTGGATATGACTAAAATGACTGAACAACAGTGGGGCATAGCATGTAGATAGATGAGCAAATATAAGGCAATTTGAAGGGGAAGTGTGCATTAACAAATGGGTTTTGTAAGAGAGATACAAAAAGGAACTTGAAGATTTTTGAGAAAAAGAGTGATAGAGATAGAGATAGGAAGACTTATTTTATGAACTATGTCAAGGATAGATTGGAAGAGGGAATAAATGGAAGCCAGGAAACTAATTAAGACACTCTTACAGTATTGGAGATGATGAGGTTAGTGGTTGAATGAATATAGACAGGAGGATGCAAAACAAATTTTGAGGCTAGACTCAACAAAACTTGGCGAAGGAGTAGAATTCAATTGTTTGCTTTTCATATAGCTATTTCTAGATTGTACACTCCAGGAGGAGGTTCTATTCAGGGCTTCCAAAAGTCTGAATAGCTTTGAGATTTTGCGACTTATTCTCAGCAATGCAATGCAAGACAATGCCAAAGGACTTGTGATCAAAAAATGCTATTTACCTCCAGAGAAAGAACTTTATGCATCTGAATGCAGATCAACACATACTATTTTCCACCTTCTTGTTTTCATGGGTTTTTCCCACTTTAGCTCTGTGTTTTTATTTACAACATTACTAATATGGTAATATGTTTTGCCTCATTGAACATATATGAACATATATATCAAGTTGCTTATCATCTCAGGGAGGGAAGAGGTAAGGGAAGAAGGGTGGGGGTAAAATTTGGAAGTCAAATTTTAAAAAATGAACATAAAATATTACCCTTATATGTAACTAGGAAAAAATATCATTTTAAAACATGAGTCTTTTTATATTATTTTTATTATTTTAACTTAAAACTGCAATAAGATTTTTGGGAGAGACTATATTTACTATCGTAAAAATTCTACTATTGGGCATAGAGTAAAGATGCCTAATGAATTTTGAATTAGACATTAAGAAATATATATATATATATATATATATATATATATATACAATATCATTTTAAGGAAACTTAATTCCAGAAAGAATATTTCTGAGGAACTTGTTGAAAAGCTGGTTTGATATTCTATGTTACCATTGTTCATAAAAAAGTGTCTCTCTTGTGGAGTTGTCTTAAATGAATATCAAAAATCCTGTGGCCACTGATTCCAATTTTTCTTTTCTTTTCTTGTGTGACTTTTCCCTCTTGTAGCTCTCAGATTTTAGAGAATCTGTTATGAAGATGATGGTTTTTAACATCAAAATTCCAGACAAGGAAATCATTAATCAACTCAAACCCATAATAGAAGCTTATGAAATTTCTTTAATTACATCTAACAGCAGATCAAAGGTAATTGGTGATTGTAAGACTGGCCAAGCAAATGAATGACATAAAAGACATTTGACTTCTTTTTTCTTCACTGTCATCAGCAAGTCCTAAAGTTGCAGACTGTTTTCTGTAATGGTTTGAATATAAGACCTGTGGAAGATGACTAGGGAATAAATAAAATACATTTGGCATTTTCCATTTTTCTATTCTGTAATGTTTGTCACTGGATTTCCCCCCACCCTTTTTCTTATCTCACCTTTCATCTCATTTCTCTCTACTTTTGCTAAGACTTATTCCTGGCTTGTTGTCCATGTTTTATTTGAGATAGTCTGAACCTGATATTTCATCAGTGAGGGAAGTCCACTGATGCATATCAACTTTTCTGTAATTTATAGATTGGCTCATATTTATATTTTAGCTTGTAAGTTATTGTCTTAGTGACTTGGGGTGCTGACAGATTAGAAGGCAAATTCAGAGGGACTCTTTTCTCCAAGGCCAGCTCCTAGTCCGCTAAATACACAATGCTATTAAAAGTTGAACTTTTGGGGACTTCTGGCCAAGATGGCGGAAAGAAGACAGGCACAGTTCTAAAGTCTCCTGATCTTTTCCCCATCTATCACATGAAACAATCCTCTTAAAAGAAATATGACCCACAAAACCCAGAAAGAAAAGCCAGGAGAAAGAATATCTACCTCAGGATTTGTCTCTGGCAGCAGCATTGGCCAAATGGGCTCAGAGGGTGGATCAGCCCCAGATCAACCAGATTAACAGCTGAAAGGCTTACTTGAAGAAATAAGGAAGGAGCTTAAAAATTTGGGAGAGACAATTAATACCTTGAAACAAGAAAACAAAACTTTAGAAAGTACAATTGGAGAAATATAAAAGGAGAATAAATCTCTCAGATCATGAATTGGACAAATACAAAATGAGAATAATTTCCTCACCTTCTCATTCAGGAAAATGCCAAAAGAAAATAATTCTCTCAAAACTTCAATTGGTCAAATGCAAAGCTCTTTCAAAAGTAGAATTGACCAATTGGAAAAGGAGTTGCAAAAGGTTAATGAAGAAAACTCCTCCCCCCAAAAAAGAATGGAGTCTACAGAAACTAATGACTCCATGAGACAGCAAGAGTCAGTTAAACAAAATCAAAAATTGAAAAAATAGAAGAAAATGTAAAATACCTCATCAACAAAACCACTGACCTCGAGAATAGATCGAGGAGGGGCAACCTGAAAATTATAGGACTTCCTGAAATCATTGAAGAGAAAAAAAGCCTGGACTTAATATTACAGGTTCTAGTGATGGAAAATTGCCCTGATATCATGAAATCAGAGGGTAAAGTAGTTATTGAAAGAGTACATGGATCCCCACCAGAAAAAATCCTAAAATGAAAACACCAAGGAAATGTTGCGGCCAAATTCCAGAACTATCAAATAAAAGAGAAAATCCTGCAAGCAGCCAGAAAGAAACAATTTAAATATCAAAGAGCCATAGTAAGGATCACACAGGACCTGGCTGCATCAATATTAAGGGATCACAGGGCCTGGAACAAGATATTTTGAAGAGCAAGGGAACTTGGAATGCAGCCAAGAATCTACTTTCCCACAAAGCTGAGACTTCTCTTCCAGGGAAAAAGAAGGATATTTAATGAAATGGAAGAATTCCAAAAATTTCTGATGAAAATACCAGAGCTAAACAGAAAATTTGGACATCAAACAGAAGGTTCAAGAGACACATGAAAAGGATAAAAAAGGGGGGGCAGTAAAAGGAAAAAAAATGATATACAGTAAGTTGAAACTGGCTATATCCCAGCATGGGGAAAAAAGATTCTCACAAATCTGGAGAACTGTAACTCTAACAGAGAGAATATACCTAGCATGAAATCAAGGACATTCATGACCTATCCATGAGACTGTTATCTAATGACATGTAATTGGATTAACCCCACTTGGGAGAAAGGCTCTAATAACTGTCAGGAATTTTGACTCTATTCAACAGAATATATTGAACTAGAAGTGACAGACACTTAGAATTTTCTATGACTTAGATAGAATGATTTAAAAAAATACTACCTCCTTAAAAAGGGGGACAGGAAAGAGACAGGAGGAGAGAGGGGATTGAATGGGGTAAATCTCATTACACTAAGAGGTACAAAATACCAATTGTAATAGAGGGGAAGAAAGATGAGAAACACCTGAATCTTCTTCTCATCAGATTTGGCTTAAAGTCAACCTACACATACCCAGTTAACTTATAAAACATCTAACATTTCAAGTATTAAAAAGGGAAAAGGGGAGGTGGGATGGAGAAGGGGAAGGGAAGGGGGGGAAAAGGGGAAAATAACAAGAGGAAGGGAAGGGAAAAGGGAAAAAGGGAAAGGGGAAAGAAAGGGGAGGGTGTGATATAGGAGGGCAAACACACTGAAGGGAGTGGTATTCAGAAACAAAATAGTCGGGAATATGGATAAAGGGGGGATGGCAAGGAGGGAAATAAAGAATTAGAAATAATAACCTTCAATGTGAATGGGATGAACTCTCCCTTAAAACATAAGCAAATAGCAGAGTGGATTAAAAACCAGAATCCTACAATATGCTGCTTACAAGAAACTCATTTGAAGGAGAAAGATACATATAGAGTAACGGTAAAAGGTTGGAGCAAAATATATTTTGCTTCAGCTGAAGTAAAAAAAGCAGGGGTAGCAATCGTTGTCTCAGACAAAGCAGCAGCAAAAATAGCGTTAAAAGAGATAAGGAAGGAAACTTTATCCTCCTAAAAGGTACCATAGACAATAAAGTCATTTCAATACTGAATATATAAGCACCCAGTGGGACAGCACCCAAATTCTTAGAGGAGAAGCTAAAAGAACTGCAGGAAAACATAGACAGCAAAACTCTACTAGTGGGAGACCTCAAGCCCCCACTATAAAATATAGATAAATCAACTCATAAAATGAAGAAAGAAGTTAAGGAGGTAAATAGATTGTTAGAAAAATTAGATATGGTGGACTTTTGGAGGAAACTGAATGGGGATAGAAAGGAATATGCCTTTTTCTCTGCAGTACATGGAACGTATACAAAAATTGACCATGTACTAGGACATAAAAACCTAATTATCAGCTGCAGAAAGGCAGAAATTGTGAATACATCTTTCTCAGATCACAACGCAATAAAAGTCATATGCAATATTGGGCCAAGGAGATATAGTCCCAGAACAAATTGGAAACTGAATAACCTCATTTTAAAAAATGAGTGGACCAAAAAACAAATTATAGAAAGAATTAACCATTTTATCCTAGATAATGATCATAATGAAACAACATACCAAAACCTATGGAATTCATTCAAAGCAACTCTCAGGGGATATATTATAGCTCTAAATGCTTACATGAATAAATTGGATAAAGAGGAAATCAATGAACTAATTATGCAACTAAAAAAATTAGAGAAAGAACAAATCAAAAATCCCCAATTAAATACCAAATTAGAAATTCCAAAAATTGAAGGAGAAATCAATGAAATTGAAACCAAAAAAATATTGAATTAATAAATAAAACCAAAAGTTGGTATTATGAAAAAACCAATATAATTGATAAACCTCTGGTCAATTTGATTAAAAAAAAAGAAAGAAGAAAAGCAAATTGCTAGTATCTTAAATGAAAAAGGTGAACTCACTACCAGTGAGGAGGAAATTAAAGTAATAATTTGAAATTATTTTGCCCAACTCTATGCCAATAAATTTAATAATCTAAGTGAAATGGATGAATATTTACAAAAATATAATTTTCCCAGGTTAAATGAAGAAGGGATTAAATACCTAAACAAGCCTACCTCAGAAAAAGAAATTCAATAAACAATCATTAAACTCCCTAAAAAAATCTTCAGGGCCTGATGGATTCACAAGTGAATTCTACCAAACATTTATGGAACAATTGGTTCCAATTCTATATAAACTCTTTGAAAAAATAGGGAAAGATGCAACTCTGCCTAACTCTTTCTATGAAACCAATATGGTGCTGTTACCTAAACTAGGAAGAGTTAAACAGAGAAAGAAAATTATAGACCTATTTCCCTGATGAATATAGATGCAAAAAATCTTAAATAAAATCTTAGCAAAATGATTACAACAAGTTATCACTAGGATATGATCAAGTAGGATTTATTCCAGGAATGCAGGGTTGGTTCAATATTAGGAAAACTGTTAGTATACCCAATTATATCAAGAACAAACCTATCAGAAATCATATGATCATATCAATAGATGCTGAAAATCTTTTGACAAAATAAAGCATCCATTCCTCTGCAAAACACTAGAGTGTAGGAATAAATGGGCTGTTCCTTAAAATAATTAGCAATATCTATCTGAAACCATCAACAACCATTATATTCAATGGGGAGAGGCTAGAGGCATTCCCAATAAGATCAGGAGTGAAACAAGCATGCCCATTATCACCACTACTATTCAATATTGTATTAGAAATGCTAGCATCAGCAATTAGAGAAGAAAAAGAAATTGAAGGAATTAGAATTGGGAAGGGAAAGACAAAACTCTCACTCTTTGCAGATGACATGATGGTCTACCTAGAGAATCCCAAGAAATCATCCAAAGAACTACTGGAAACAATTAGCAATTTTAGCAAAGTTGCAGGTTATAAAACAAACCCTCATAAATCCTCAACTTTTCTATATATGTCTAGCAAGATATAGCAGGAAGAGCTAGAAAGAGAAATCTCACTCAAAATAACCTCAGACAATATAAAATACTTGGGAGTCTATTTTCCAAGACAGACTCATAATCTTTTTTGAAAATAATTATAAAACACTTCTCACACAAAATAAATCAGATTTAAATAACTGGGAAAATATCAACTGCTCATGGGTAGGTAGAGCTAATAATAATAAAAATGACCATTCTACCAAAAATAAACTATCTGTTTAGTGCCCTACCAATCAAAATTCCAAAAAATTACTTTAAGAGTTAGAAAAAATTGAAAGTAAATTCATATGGAGAAATAAAGTCATTTTTAAAAATATAATATAAATATAAATAATATAAATAACATAAATATTTAAATATTTAAAAATAAAAAAGAAATAAAAAGAATGGCCAGGAGCTTAATGAAAAAAAGTGCAAAAGAAGAGGGCTTAGCCCTACCTGATCTAAAATTATATTATAAAGAATCAGTCATCAAAACTGTTTGGTATTGGCTAAGAAATAGAGTGGTGTAGCAGTGGAATACACTAGGTGTAAAAGCAGGAGATGATTATAGTAATCTGCTCTTTGATAAACCCAAAGAGTCCAGCCATTGGGATAAAAACTCCCTCTTTGATAAAAACTGCTGGGATAATTGGAAGTTAGTATGGAAGAAACTTAGATTAGACCAACACTTAACACCCGTTTTACCAAGATAAGATCCAAATGGTTACAGGACTTAGACATAAAAAACAATACTATAAGCAAATTAGAAGATCAAGGACTAGTTTACCTGTCTGATCTATGGAAAGGGGAGTAGTTTATGACTAAGGTAGAGTTGGAGAACATCACCACAAATGAATTAGATGATTTTGATTACATTCAATTAAAAAGCTTTTTGCACAGATAAAACCACTGTAACCAAAATCAAAAGAAATGTAGTAAATTGGGAAACAATCTTTACAACTAATGATTCTGACAAAGGACTCATTTCTGAAATATACAGAGAACTGAGTCATATTTTTAAAACAAAAAGCCATTCCCCAATTGGCAAATGGTCAAAGGATATGCAAACGCATTTTACAGATGAGGAGATCAAAGCAATTTATAGCCATATAAAAAATGCTCTAAATCATTAATTATTAGAGAAATGCAAATTAAAGCTTTTCTGAGGTACCACCTCACACCTCTAAGATTGGCCAATATGACCAGAAAGGATAATCATCATTGTTGGAAGGGCTGTGGGAAATCTGGGACACTATTACACTGTTAACTCATCCAACCCTTCTGGAGAGCTATTTGGAACTACACCCAAAGGGCAACAAAAATGTGCATACCCTTTGACCCAGCAATACCACTAATGGGTCTATATCCTGAAGAGATGATAAAAAAGGGTAAAAACATTAGTTGTACAAAAATATTTATAGCAGCCCTGTTTGTGGTGGCAAAGAATTGGAAATCAAGTAAATGTCCTTTACCTGGGGATTGGCTTAGCAAATTGTAGTATAATAGTATAATAGTATAATAGTATAGTATAGTATAGTATAATAGAACACTATTGTTCTATTAGAAACCAGGAGGGATGGGAATTCAGGGAAGCCTGGAGGGATTTGCATGAACTGATGCTGAGTGAGATGAGCAGAACCAGAGAAACACTGTACACCCTAACAGCAACATGGGAGGGATGTTCAAGCTTGAAGGACTTGCTCATTCCATCAGTGCAACAATCAGGAGCAATTTGGGACTGTCTGCAAAGGAGAGTGCCATCTGTATCCAGATAAGGAGCTGTGGAGTTTGAACAAAGTTCAAGGACTATTCCCTTCAATTTAGAAAAACACAGATATCTTATTGTCTGATCTTGTTATCATTTAGACTTCTTGTCTCTTCTGTAAGGATATGTTTTCTCTCTCATCACACTCAATTTGGATCAAGGTACAACATGGAAACAAAGACTGACAGAGTGCTTTCCATGGGGGTGGGGTGGGGGGAGGGACATAAGATTGGGGGGGAAAAATTGTAAAACTCAAATAGTATCTTTAATAAAATTTAATTTAATAAAAGTTGAACTCTTATTCTATAATAATTCATTGTCCTTTTTCTGCATAGATTATTTTTAACCCATAAATTTATGCCTGGGTATTGCCAAAATGAGAATTTTTGGTTACTTTAACTTCTCCTTAGTACAGAATGAACAGATAGATGAGAATTTTAGAATTTTTTTGGTTGACATTTCCTTTTGGACAAAAATGAGCAATTGAGATTGAAAAATCATTAAAATGTTTCAAAAGTTCATTCCTTTTTTTAAATACCAATATAGCATGGGTATTGAACTAAAGGGATCCAGTTCTTAGTGCATGCACAGATATTCCCTACCTGGTTCTAGTCCAAGTGGAAAAAGGAGAAAAGGCTCTTCTGGCTCTGCCTGATTAGGGGAAGAAAAATCTTCTGGTACTAAGAACTGTTGTCTGGAGTTTCCAAGTTGAACTTAATATGTAGTTAAAGAAAATGACTCTGGTCTCTCCCCCGCCCTCCCCTCTCTATCATCTCTCTCCCTCCTGTCCCTTTCTCCATGTCCTCTTTCTTGTCTTTGAAGTAGGAAAGCAGCCTGCCTTGTCTCTCTGTGTTCCACCCAGTCAGTTACTATAAGCACATATTTGTCTCTGGATTGTTTTTTATTTTGTGCTTGTTTTTTGCTGATCTTAGGCAAATGAGCCTTTCAAGATGGAATATTTGTAAACCTGATGAGCTCAAAAGATCCCAAAGTCCCATTGACTGATTGAGTTGAAAGGCTGTCATATCAGCCTCTCCTAGAAGCAGAGGAGGAAGTTTCTCCTAGATAGACAGTTTGGTGACCTTAGTGGAGGCACCTGCAACAGTTATGGAAACACAGTCACCTGAGAACAGCAGCTGCTTCAGGAATTGGACCTCTCAAGGTGGACGGAAGTGCCAGTATGCAATCTAGAAAGGAGTCAACCCTCAGAATCTAACTGAAAGCTATATTTAAGGGAAGTTTATGAGATTTCTACAAAGGAAGAAAAGGACTAACCATGATGCAGTCAGAAGTTATCCTTTTGTTACATGTTCTATTCATGTGCGCCTCACTCATTATGCTATTTGTTAGAACTCTCCACTGGATATTATATTTATTTGAGGTAGAACATGATCCAGACTTTGGGGGAAGTATATTATACTAATTCTTCTTACTTTGCTATTTAAGGATTGCTTTTTCTAAAAACTAATTAAATCTGATAGACGGATTGTTAAAAAGAAGCATACCAGTAGGGTCTGGAGAACAACCCAGAACAATACAGCCCATCTGGACTTTTCATCATTTCATAAACATTAAGCACCCACTGGGTTCCAGGACCTGTGCTAAGCCCAGGGGACACAATAAAAGGCAAAAGACAGTGTCTTCCCCTCTTGGAGATTACAGTCTAATTGGGGAGAGAAAAAAAAAAAAACAACATGTACCAACAAGCTATATTCAGGATAAATAGAAAACTAAGGCAAATGGAGTTAAGTGACTAGTCTAGGGTCATACAGCTAGGAAGTATCTATCTGAGGTCAAATTTGAACTCAGGAGATGAGTTTTCCTGACTCCAAGCCTAGCATTCTGCCCACTGAATCACCTACTTGTCTCTACTTCCCTTTATCTTCTTGCAATGTAATAACCTCTATTAAATCCAACAATATTTGTTGCAGGGAGCAAAACCATTCCACGTGTCAATACAACCCTGAATAGATTGACATGGGGTGATCTTTATATGAGACATAAATAACTTACATGAGAACCTAAGGTAGCAGCTATGCTTTGGGGACTTCAGCTTCTAAGTATAAGTCAGGCAAGTAATCCCTATCATGGGTTCAACTCATGGGGGCTTCATTTGAGATATATTTGGATGCCCATTAAAGAGGCTGGCACTAATTGGAGATTTTCTCCATGAAGGACATATATCTTTAAATGTATTAACTGCCTAAATGATGCTGTGAATTTTTTTAATATTAAGAACCCTACCTCACACCCCCTAAGTCTCAGGGTCCTGGCGGACATCTATGATTGATCATCTAAGGCCTGTGGTGAGTTAGATTATAATCATTCTAGATGATCTTGTATGGATTAGTTCTAGAGAATCACTGGGATGGTAGAGGTCAAATTAGACTAGACCTTAGAGGAATAGCAGATGGAAGGAAACAATCCACTTGGTTCAAGAAGAAAATAAGAAGCTGCAAAATCAGAAGTTTACCAAGTAATTGCATAATATCCCAAGTAACCTTATTCATCCTCAGATTGTGATGCTATTGTGTAGTTTGTGTCTTATTAAGGAGTTGTGGCCTAATCATTTTTTCACAAGTTAAAAAAATGTCACTATTACAGTGAGACCATTTTCCTGTCAGAGGAATCCATCAGATAAGAGTCAGAATCACTTTGAATGATCAAAAATGCAGAGTGCACTGAATATGTGTATATTAGAAAGAAAATTTAAAATATTGACTTGGAACAGACTACTTCCAGAATACAAAAAAATTGTTCCAATTTTACATTTATGTAGGTCTTAATGAACATAGGAGATGTAAGGGTGGGAATAAGCATAACCAATTAACCATGTGCCTAATATGTTTTACAAATATAATCTAATTTGATCCTTACATTTTGAAGTTGAAGAAACTGAGGTTAGTTGACTTGACCAGGTTCCCACAGTAAGTATGTGAGGCTAGATTTGAACTGAGGAAATTGTGAGCTGCCTCAAAATTTAGCTACCATTGAATTTTGGTAAATGGGATAAAATGGATCATCTCACCCTAGTTTTGGCTCTTATCAGGTTATCACAGTAGTGTGGAATGGGAAGTCAGAAATTGTAGAAGCAAGGAAAAACTACTATATTTTTCAGGTTGCCTTGCCAAGGTTGCTTTATTGTTTATAAATCAACTGATAGTTTCCCAAGAAATTAAAAAAAAAACCCACATCTGAACTGTAGCTCAAGTTTCTTATACTTTGTCTATTTTGTATCCTTGTTCCCACAATGCAAAGGGAAGTGGTTTTCTTGAGCATCATTTAATTCCTCACAGTCACTGAAATATTTCTATAACAGATCTACTTTGGCTTAGATTTGCTTACTTTTCCCCTAAACTAGTGAGATGGAGTGAGGTGGCATGGAGGTTAGAGGGCTGGGTAAGTAAGCAGTAAGTAAAGTAAATAAGTTGTCCTTTAATCTCCAATATCAAGATATCAGAGAAGTGATATTATATCATGCACCAGGAAGATCTGAGTTCAAATCCATCTTCAGATACTTACTAGCTGTGCAACCCTTGGCAACTCACTTAACCCTGTTAACCTCAGTTTCCTTATCCATAAAATAATATAAAATAGAAAAGGAAATGACAAACCACTCCAGTTTTTGGGGGCAATAAATTACCAAAGGGAGTCTAAAAGAGTGAGAAATGACTGAACAATATCATTCAGAATTTTTCTGTTCTCTTAAAAATATTACCTTAATCAATGTTCTTTTTCCCACCTATATTCCAAATCTAGCTGTAAGTTGATATGAATTCAGGGAAATAGAGTGTAAAACCTCATAAAAAATGACTCCATTTGCTAGGAAACTGCATTGGGTAATTGACAGAAAATGACCAGGAACAGAAGGCATGAATAGGTCAGACAGATTGTATTGTTAAGTATTTCCAATGCTCTGTAAATGAGAGCTTGAAATGAATATGCCATTTGAGCTGTATCTAATGGGGACTTTTGAACAGAGGAGCAGTGCAGGAAAGACATAATGATATAACATAATTTAAACTGTTGTATTCAGACTTATTGAAACCAGTGAATAGAACACAGCTAAGTTGAGATAATAATGGCTAATTTGTTTAGTAGTTTTATATTTTACAAAGCATATATAATATAAATTTAATCATTTGTTACTCACAACAGCTTTTGAGGTAGATGCCATTTTATAGTTGAGCAACCCATAGAGATTCTCTCACACAGGATCTCACAACTAGTGTCTGAGGCAGAATTACTAAATTAAACTAAACTCTGAATAAAATCTGACCCTATTTTCCATGCTATGTTCACTTAGCTGTCTCTAAAGAAAGGTTTGTTGGTTTTTATCCTTGATGCTCAAAGAGGACCAAAATGACAATCAATATGTTGGGATCAAGGAACAATATCTGACTGTGGTTAATCAGACCAATATGAATTAGGAAGCCTCTACCTCAGTTGGGCATAAATAATTCATATGAACATTTGGAATGGAAATATCTCTAATTTTGCTCATCTCACATTTCTTTTGTGCTATTGCAATTTTGCTCAAAGAGTATAGTACTTCCTTTGATGTGCCCTGCCATGCTAGGCAGTCCTGTATGTACGTGCATGCAAAGTATTTTTTTAAATTTATTTTTTATTCTCATTTTGAACAAATTTTTTTTACATTAATAAAATATACTTGTTTACAAGTAAACAAATTACCCCTCCCCCCATGAATATAGATAGACTTGCTTGGGCGAAAAAGTAAAGGGGAGAGAAAAAAATTAAAATTAAAAAAAATAATAGTAATAATTGTAGGTATGGCCAGGTGGTGCAATGGATGAAGCACCAGCCCTGGAGCCATGAGCACCCAAGTCCATATCCAGCCTCGTAAACCCAATAATCACCCAGCCATGTGACATGCAAGCCACCGGATCCCCACTGCCCTGCAAAAACCAAAAAGAAGGAAAAAAAAAGACCAAAATAAAATAAAATAGTAATAGTGTGGCAGACAGAGCATTGGCCCTTCACCCTGGTATGTGGCCCCAAGCAGGTCACCCAGCCCCACTTGCCCTGCACCCTCCCCCCAAATGATAATAACAAAAAATGTGCTTCAGTCTTTGTTCCAACACCATCAACTCTGTGGTGAGTGGATCACATTCTTTATGATAAGTCCATCACAAAAGTTACTTCCATATTTTTCCAACGTTGCCATTGCTGATGCTGATCTCAACTCCCTCCTTTCTTATTTCTCCACTACCATGTACTATATTTTCTCTCTCCTTTCACTGACTCTGCTGTAGGGTCGCTGAGTGGCACAGCAGACAGATCCCTGGTCCTGGGGCCAAGAAGCCCTGAGCCCCCATACCACCCCTTAGGCCCAGAATCCACCTGGCCCTATGGTCCTGGGCAGGCCATCCAATCCCAGCCCCTTGCAAGAAGTAAAAAAGAAAATGTGTTATATCTGACCACTGTCCCACCATGGTCCATCCTCTCCTCCTTTATTCATAACCCCACCCCTTCCCCCTGCTCCCCCCTCCTTCTTACTCCAGTTGTCTATACCCCATTGAGTATATTTGCTGTTTCCTCTCCTAGCCATCTCTGATGAGAGCAAAGGTTCCCTCATTCCCCCTTGCCTCCCCCCTTCCATATCATTGCAATAGTTCATTGTAATAAAGAAAAATCTTATTATGTGAAATATCTTGGACTATTCCCCCTCTCCCTTTTCTTTCTCGCATTCCATTTCCCTTTTTTTCCCATTGACTCCATTTTTACACCATATTTTATCTTCAAATTCAGCTTTCCCCTGTGCTTCAACTATAAAAGCTCCCTCTACCTGCTCTATTAACTGAGATGGTTCATATGAATATTATCAGTATCATTTTTCTATACATGCAGTTCATCCTCATTAAGTCCCTCATATTTCCCCCCCTCTCCTCCAATCTCCATGCTTCACTTGAGTCCTGTATCTGAAGATCAAACCTTCTGTTCAGCAATGGCCATTCCAAAAGGAACCTTTGAAATTCCCCTGGTTCATTGAAAGTCCACCTTTTTTCTTGGAAGAGGACATTCAGCCTTGCTGGGTAGTTCATTCTTGGCTGCATTCTAAGCTCTTTTGCCTTCCAGTATATTGTATTCCAAGCCCTACGAGCTTCCAATGTAGCTGCTGCTAAGTCCTGTGTGATCCTGACTGCAGCTCCATGATATTTGAACTGTGTCCTTCTGGCTGCTTGTAATATTTTCTCTTTGACTTGGGAGTTCTGGAACTTGGCTATAATATTCGTGGGGGTTGGTTTTTTGGGATCTCTTTCTCGGGGGGATCGGTGAATTCTCTCCATTTCTATTTTGCCCTCTGCTTCTAGAACATCAGGGCAATTTTCCTGTAGTAATTCTTTGAAAATGATGTCAAGGCTCTTTTCCTGATCATGACTTTCAGGTATTCCAATAATTTTCAAATTATCTTTCCTAAGTCTGTTTTCCATATCAGTTGTTTTTTCAATGAGATATTTCACATTTTCTTCTAATTTTTCATTTTTTTGGTTTTGAAGTATTGATTCCTGATTTCTGGTAAATTCATCAATCTCCCTGAATTCTATTCTTTGTCTGAAGGATTTGTTCTCCTCAGAGAGTTTTCTTATCTCTTTTTCCATCTGGCCAATTTTGCTTTTTAAAGCATTCTTCTCCTCAATAACTTTTTGAACTGTTTTATCCATTTGACCTAAGCTGTTTTTTAGCATGCTGTTTTCTTCAGCATTTTGTTTTTTTTGGATTTCCTTGACTAAGCTGCTGACTTCATTTTCATGTTTTTCCTGCATCTCTCTCCTTTCTTTTCTCAGTTTTTCTTCCAACTCCCTCATTTGATTTTCAAAGTCTTTTTTGAGCTCTATCATAGCCTGAGACCAATTTCTGTTTTTCTTGGAGTCTTTAGATGCAGGAGCTTGTGCTTCCTCATCTTCAGACTGAGTATTTTGATCCTTCTTGGGCTCATTTGCAAAATATTTCTCAATGGTCTTCCTCTTGTTTCTTTGCTTGTTCATTTTCCCAGCCTAAGCCGGTTTTTTTGGGGTGCTTCCTGAGCTTTGGGGACACTCCCACAAAGGTTTCAGTGTGTGAAGTTCTGTCCTCCCTCCTGGTCTGTGAATGAACATAAGTGTCCCCCTCTGCCACGGGGCCGAGGTGGGGGGCCCTGTTGTTCTATGGGGGGGCCTAGACTGGGATCAGGATCTGAATGTGGTCAGAGCCCCAGAGTCCTGTTCCAGAGCTCTGCAGTCTCTCTCTCTTCATTCCCCTCCCTCAGCTCAATGGGCTCATGCCCTGGGGGCTCCTGCTTACTGGCTCCGCCTGCTTCTGTTTCCAGATCTAGGCTGCTGAAAGACCAAGCTGCTTGCTGTGTGCCCTGAGGGCTGGGCTCCACTTGCTGGCTCTGGCAGAGGTTCCCTGCTGTTCCCCCACTTTGTGCCGGGTGCTCCCCAGGGTGCAGCTCAGGAGACTCCCTCACTGCTGTGAGCTGTGACTCCCAGCGCCCTGGGGCTGCCTCCGGGAGGCTGAAGTTCTTTGGCTCTGGCGGGCCACCCCTCTGGCAGGCTGCCTCTCTGATCCCAGGGAGCAGAGCCTTTCTGCTCTTTTCCAGGTTACCTCGAGTAGGAGAACTGCCTCACTGGGTCCCTTTGTGGGTTCTGTCTCTCAAAAGTTTAGTTAGAGTCCTTAGCTTATGAGTTTTTATCAGAGAGCTCCTAAGAATCGATCTCTTCATGTCGCCATCTTGGCTCCGCCCCCCATGAAAAGTATTACTGCCAAGGTAAATGATTTTATCCATCATTGAGAATTTCTCAATTTGCTATAACCAATGATACAGTTTGACCTTTGGAATAAGAATGCCTGTGGAGTTTAATAAAGATTTGCAGTGAAAAGCTCTACTGTACTAGATATAAAACAATGAAAGAATTTTTACTTTTAAAAATTTGTTATTTCAAACATTATTTTAAATTAATTTTTGAGCTTCAGATTCTCTCCCTTCCTCAACTACTGAGAAGGTAAGCAATCTGATATAAACTATACATAAAAATGTGAAACATATTTACCATAAT
This sequence comes from Macrotis lagotis, assembly GCF_037893015.1. Classification (NCBI taxonomy): domain Eukaryota; kingdom Metazoa; phylum Chordata; class Mammalia; order Peramelemorphia; family Peramelidae; genus Macrotis; species Macrotis lagotis. Next base: position 25,904,723 of record NC_133665.1, on the reverse strand, counting down.
GTAGAAAGAAAAAAAATAAAATGAAAAAGGTATGCTTCAGTCTGGAAGAGGATAGCATTTTTTCATCATGACTCCTTTGGAATTGTCATGAATCATTGTATTGACCAGAATAACTAAATCTTTCACAATTGATCACCCTTACAATATTGTGGTTAATGTTTAACAGTGCTCTCCTGGTTCTGCTTACTTCACTTTGTATCAGTTCATAGATGTTTCCCACGTTTTTCTGAAACTGTCCCCCAGATACCATCTACTTGTTCAGCTTTTTCCCAATTGATGGGTATACGCTGATTTTCCAATTCTTTCCTCCTCCAAAAAAGAATAAGTATAAATATTTTTGGGTATAAAGGTCCATTCCCTTTTGAAGAAGGATCTTTTAATAAATTACTTCAGTACCTTTGCTCAATCATATTAAACTGAAACCTTAGCCAAATCTACAATCTGGGATAGTGAAGCCCTAAATGAATAGCTATCATAGTTTACCAGTTTTCCAATTATTTCTACAGTCATTTGGAAAAATTTCCTTTCTACTAATATTGAAGTGGCAAAACTTTATTCATTCAAAAATGTAAGAGAAAGGAGACTGTCAGATCCAAACAAGTGTTAGCTAGATAATGTTAATGACACTTTACCTCCACCATTCCCATAATGTCCTCCTACCACACCGTGGGTAAACAAGGATAACCCTATCTTGGAATATCTTTATTTTTCTCTTTTCTTTTAAACCAAGGGGCTTAACTGTGATCCCAAAAAAGATTCATTTCAAGAGGTCCTATGTTGAAAGAAAAAAATTATATTTTATTTTCACTAACCTCTAACTGAAATCTAGCATTTCTTTGTATAAACTGTAGTAGAATTAGCAGTACCTATGACTTTGTCACTAATAAAAACAGGTTTTATGCATGGTATTTCAAAAGATTGTTCACATTCAGATTTTTAAAATAGTTTCCTGTTTCAACATAATTTGTTCCTTTCATGATCCTCTATATTTTTACTTATTTATCATTTGTTTGTTTGTTTGTTTATGTTTGAGAAGGGATCCATGGTCTTTACCAGACTACCAAAGGGGAATTCATGACACAGGAAAAGTTAAGAATCCCTGCTTTAAATGGAATTGAAGAGAATTTATCATCAAGAAGAATTTTCCATGTAATAGCTAATATTTATGTAGTGCTTGCTACTTCTAGGCATTGTGCTAAGTACTTTATAAATATTATCTCATTTGATCCTCACAACAACCCTGGGAAGTAAGTGCTATTATTGTTTTCATTTTATAGAAGAGGAATCTAAAGCAAACAGAAATGAAATGACTTGCCCAAGATCACATTTTAGTAAGTATCTGTATTTGAAGTCAGATCTGATACTAACTCTAGGCTCAGAACTCTATATTTTGTGCTAACCAGAAGGCCTTAAACTGTTGTGAAAAGTAGGAGTATGGAGAATATCATATTTACTGTTAAGATGAAGTCTGCTCCTTTATTTGCAACTACTCAATTCACCAAGTTGTTCCCCACGGAGAAGAATTCCTGTGTCTAATGATCCATGAGCTAAAAAGAGAACCCAAGAAGTGTGTGTCAGAATCTTAAAGAGCTATCAGCAGTATAGTTAATTAATATATAATTAATATAGTTAATATAGTTAAATCCCTTCCTTTATCTGAGTGTATTTTTGAGAAACATTACTTATGGCCAAAAAGGACAAATAATTAGACTATTTGAGAAAGTGACAAAGGGAAAGTAGATTTTGTGGTGGAGTAAGAAAGAGCGTGAGAAGAAGGTGAGGAAAAAGCATCATTGTTATTTATCTGTATATTTCATATTTTCTTTCAATTTCTGACTTAGAGCTAAGGGAAGAAGCATGTGGCAGTTCCCTCTTCCATTCATTCCCAATGTCAGAGATGGATGAAAAGCTCAGATTCCCAGCAGAGTCACCACCAAACCTATTTTTGGTTGAAGCTGCTCATGGATTGTCACCACAGTCCACTACAAGTCAAATTTGACGTGAAACAAGCAAATAAAATAAATGAATTAAGACAGATAAGGAAGAATTGAAAAGTAAGGAGAAGGTGAGTGTTATTGTAATCTTTATTGTATAGATGAAAAAACTGAGGCTGACAGAAGTTAAGGGAGGACACTTGCAGCTGCAAAGATGAGGAAAGACTGCATATAAAAGGTAGTATTGATTTTAATAATGAGTGAAGTAAGTTAGTTTAAAAGACAAAGATGGATGATGGAATGACATATATGAAGAATAGAAATAAGGCCAATTTGAGTAAAGAAAAATGAGTTTTATATGAATATTTATATACATATATATATATATATATATATATATATATATAAAATATGATTGGAAAGAAAGGTTGGGATAAGTTCATGAAAGACTTTTTTCAGGAGCCAAATAAGAGCCCCCTAAACGGGATGCCATGACTTTAAGCTCTTTTACCAATCTGGTTGCCAGCCTCTCCATTTATCCCTAGTTTTGTACTTCTGACCTTTAGTCCAGCCAAAATTTAAAATGAGAATCTTGGCTGCTTTATCATACTGTTGACTCATACTGCGCTTATGGTCCATTAAGAACTCTAGATCTTTTTTTGTCTAGTATGTTACTGTCTGTCATGTCCTGTCTAGAATGCTACTATCTAGAAACATACCTACTCATCCTATTCTTATGAAGTAGAGGGTTTTAAATTATGAGGGAATACTTTACACTTATTCCTATTAAATTGTTTTTATGTTAAGAAACAGATCTTCTTATCTTTTTATGTTAGCCTTCATTTCCCTTAGACAATTCACCAACCCATCCCAGACAACCAATAAAGTCACTTACAACCAATCAAGATTTTATTAGTTCATTTGGTCTTCAGTACATAAACACTATGAATAAATTGTAAATTTTAAAAATGCTAGAAAAGTCAAAAAATTATGCAGTTGTAATCTTTTTCTAAACTGTTATTCCAGTAACTTTTCTTACTTTGTTTGGAGGCAATTCTCCCTAAAAAGAAGTTATCAAATACCAGTATCCTGAATATAGATAAGGTATTTGATCTTTTACAAAGCAAGGTTCCACTAATTCTATATTTAATAGAATTACACTCATTATGAACATTTTCCACTCCCTTACAACACATTAACAAAGTTAACAGAAAAAAAATTGTGCCACTATTACCAAAGATGACAATGTCACTGATAGCACACAATTTTGAAAGGGAGATCCAACACCAGGGAGCCTTTTTATGTAGGAAACAATTGTACTGAAAGACAAGATGGATATAGATTAATCAAGATAAGATCTTTAAAATTCATAGTCACAACTCCAAATTACTATCTCTGCTTCAGTTAATTTGATGTAAGAATTGCCTATGGAATGTTAAGTCTATGCACAAGACATGAAACACTTTCCTAAACAACAGACTATTAATTTCTGGTTGTATTAAAACAAACAAACAAAAAACCAAACTGACAATCAGCACATGATGTTGCCTTTTTAAATAGGACTCTAAATAAAGCCACTTTAGATTGGCTTCACTTATGTAAATGTTTTAAAAAATTAATGTGATGAGGTGGGACTGCCTCCTTCTTACAAATGTTTCTAGAGAGATACTAAAAAACTGACATTTACAAAATAGTTGATAAAACTATTCCTCTGAATTGTACAAGAAGGGAGGTTACAGGGAAAATTGTTAAGATTTTTATAAGATGTTATTCAGATTTGGTTTCTTTCTCTCCTGCTGAATCAGAGGCTGGAACCTCTTCATTTTTAGTTTCTCCATTTTCTGCAGGCAAATCATCTTTATCCTCTTCTTGGTTGGTAGCTTCTGCTTGTTTTCCTTTGGCTCCTTTTTCCCCTTTTGTGTGAACTTTTTTGTCCTCAGATTTAGCCTTCCCAGCTGTCTTTTTGGGCTTTAGTTCCACCTTTGCAAGGGCTGGTTTAGCTCACAATCTGGTTGACTTCCTCTTGGGCTCCTCCCTTACATCCCCTTCTGCGGAGTTGACCTTCCTCTTGGGCATTTTGGCTGCCCGTGTGGACCGGCTCCCTCTCCCCAGGGGAGGGCAATTATTTAAACTAATGTATATATATATATATATATATATATATATATATATATATATATATATGTATATGTGTGTGTGTGTGTGTGTATTCTGATTAAATTTTAACTTCCTTAGATTCAGTTATAGGCTACTAAGCTGTTTTTGGAGTTTAACTGTCATCTATTAATGCAATTTCCAAAGTGGGTGGCTATAGAATGACCTCATGGGGTCATTGAACCCAAGAGAAGTCTGAAGGAGCTTAATAAATGTTCTCCTTCCCCCAACCAATTGTGGGCTTGGCTGCAATACAATCATATCCTCCACTTCAATTCTTCTTACTCCTGCTGTTCCCATAGCTGCACAGATCCATCAGGAAGACTGTAAACTAATCATCCACAGCAGTTTCAGAGGAAAATTTCCACCTCTTCTACTATTAGTATCTCCATATCTTGATCTATCATCACAGCATCAGGAGGCTTACCTCAGCACTTAGGGCAGTGGCAGGGGAAAAGTCCCCTCGCACATTTTTCAATTTTTGGAAGCAAATAGTGAGTAGCATAAGATGAGTAGGCATGAATAGGTCTCAAAAAAGAGTTATTCATCAGGTCTTTAGGGAGAGTAGGAAAGCTAGGTCAATATATCAGAATAGAACACTCAGGCATAATTACCCCCAAATAGTTTTAACTAAATTAATTTCAGCTGAACCCTATAGCGATCACTAATCCAATCAGAAATTTCTCTTTAGCATTAAACAAGTTAATTAATACTATGTTGAAACTCAGTTATGAAAATATTTTTAAAAGACAAATTCCTGGACCCTAAGATTAAAGATAGAAAAGAAAGATAGGATGGAAAATAAAAGGATAGAGCCTTGTGCTGCATCAGTGGCTATGACACAGATGAAAATCCAGTAAAACCAACTGAGAAAGAGCAATCAAAGAAATCGAAGGAGTACCAATAGAGTAGTGTTTTGAAAACCCAAAGAAGAGATCTTCAAAAGGGAAGATGATCAACATGGTGAAATGCATCATAAGGTCAAGAGGAAGCACTCAGATTCTGTGGTTCTTTCCAGCTCTAAATCTATGATTCAATCAATCTTTTGCAGTTAGGCTAAATACAAGCCTTAAATTAAAATCTTTTGATTGATCTCCCAGTCTTTATGTGCCATGTTCTTCCTATCATTGGCTCATAAAGATTTCCACTGGGGAGGGGAAAATAACCAGTGGTATTACCCTGAAGTGTTAGCAGTTTTAGTACAAGCCACCAATAAAATTAACTCTCATCATAAAAATATTGGGGGATAACTTTAAAAATATAATCAGAATAATATAATAGGAAATAGCTTCAAATGAAGTCTTGTACAAACGATAACTGAAGTATTAATTTCCTCTACAACATGCCTAAAAACTGGTTGCCAAGAATTGCTAGAATACTTACAGTGTCCTGTAACTCTCTACTACTAAAGGCAGTTATTCAATGCTGGAAACAGCACTTATTCATAAGTTTTTCCTTTCTGCTATTCAGGCAAGAATTTACCTTCTGCAAATTTTACCAGTAGCTCTAGAAGAACCCTACAAAACCAAGGAGAATCAGCATAATCCCTAATAAGAAGACTAGATATTTCAAATCCTTGAACCAAGATATCTTGTACCCCCCCCAAGTCTTCTCTTTTTTAGACTGAATATTATTCAAATAATTTTTGAAGGGCTGATCTTCGATTGAATCACCATCATGACTTGAAATTGGATGAATGGTCAGAACCGAAAAGTGGTCATAATGGACCAATGTCATCTTGGAAGAAGATCTCTTGATGAATACATTGGGGCTTGATGGAATTGAATAGTTGTATCATGATAGGATAATTTCATAGACAATATCAGATGTATTTTTATATATGTAAGGGTAGTTAACACAGTAATCCAATTTTTTTATCATGAGTTTTTAATATTGTACCTACACCCCAAATATATGTATATTTTATTTTATACATATGTATAAGTATTACTATATTTCTACTAATATGCATTGTAAAATTTAGACAAAATTGAAACTTTTAAAAGAACGAGATAAACATGAAATAAAACCTGACCCTAGAGTAGAATCTGTTGAGTAGGGAAGTGAACTGGTCACACGAGCACTTAAGAAAGTTCAGTCGGGTAGCATTGTAGAGATAGATAGGAATGGGTAAAGACTAGAGATAGACAGACAGACTAATTTGAGGGGAAGAGTGAGGAAAAGAGAAGACAAGGATGACACTAAGGTTGAGTACCTTAATCAGTAGAAGAATATTGTCACATTCAACAGAGATGGGAAAGTTTGAAAGAGGGATAGTTTGGGGAAAAAAGGTAACGAATTCTATTTGAACATGATTTAAGTTTAAGATATCGATAGAAGATTATCCAGTTCGAGATGCCCAATATGCAGTATGTGGGTTTTTTTTTTTTTAAATTTACTTATAGTATCTTGTTGTTTCTTCGCACAAAGTTTTTTGTTCAATTATATTATGACATCTAGACATAGCTATAATTGTGCACTTCCTCCTATAGTTATTGACAATTTTCTCTTTGCCAGGGAACTTTCCTTCTTTATTTGACATCCATCAACATCTCATGGCATGCCACGTTCTTTATGAAATTCCTTCTCTGACCACAGAACACTCAGTTCTCACTCACTGATTCAGAATCTCAATCTGTAATTAAGTCAGGAGGGAAAGGGACAGGAGGATTTCACCCCAAATCTGTTGTGCTTTCCCTAGTAGAGGCAGAGTAGCTTCTCAATTGTCTACTATGCCTGCTTCAGACCTCACACCCATGTAAATGACCTGCAGCATCAAGTTATGCTGCATGTGCTGCTGCTGCTGCTGCTGCTGCTGCTGCTGCTGCTGCTGCTGCTGCTGCTGCTGCTGCTGCTGCTGCTGCTGCTGTGAAGATCATCAGGGTGACAGGATTCTTTTACCGTCAAGTGTTTCAATTAAGTTTCTTTGTGATTTAAGCCAAAACTTGTATTTCTAAAGCTATGGACATCCGACCCCAAAGAGCAAGTGCTTTGTCTAAGTATTTCTATATCCCTCTTCACTTTTCTGGTAACCAAGTCAATCTCATGTTTCTGATAATGTATATTTTTCAACAGCAGCTCTATAGATGGCTCAAACTAACCTTTAAGATAAAGTAATTCTCTTCATTTACATTGTAAAATATCTGACAAATCTATCTGGCCATGGTTTTGTTTTATGGAAGTAGGAATTTGTAGTACAAATTTGTAGTACAGAGAAGAATCATGGGCATCTTGGGTCTCCATTAACAAAAAAGAAGACCATAGAGGAGATTCTTGTGGGACACAGCCTATCTGATCAGTACTTCAATTTCATCCAAAATTTCCTCATGAGAAAAATCTCAACCTGTAAGTTTACCTCATTCCCTGTTAATAATATGAATAGCCTTCTTATTTAGGGTCTCTAATTTCACTAAAGCACCCAATAAAAGAATGGATAGATTTGGCTACCATGGTTCCTGTTTGTTTGTTTTTTATGGGCAATCTCTCAAAACTACATACTATCCAATAATTCTCCAGACTGGCTGAGTAGGAATCTGTCCACATTCATGATCACTTAGGGACTGTTGTATTTGTGTCCATATGGCTCTAGTTCAATAAAGGGTGATAGAACCTTCCCTCCCTTTTCACTCTTCACTAGAGAAAGTTAGACAGACAGTGCACCCAATTGAAACTCATTCTGCCTTTTGAAGACAATAAGGAAGATGGATGAAGGATGATTCAATCTAGTCAAGAAATATTTTTCCTAGCATTGAGTTTCTCTAGTAGAGGGTGGGGAGGGGGCTAATTTGGTTCAGGTCTTTCCAGAGGGCGTTAGTCAATTTTGTCTTTTCCCTATTGTTTTAGATTCTGGAAGTGAATTTCATGCAAGTCACCATCATTATGCCAAATGTAAGCCTACCATTATTTCTAATAAAGATCAACTACAGATTCAATTTAGTTTTCATCACTAGACCTGATATAACCACTGAATTGCTCTAATTGTAATTGTAACAAGGGTCTTTGATCACTGAGGAATTACCAACAAGTAATATCTAGCCTTGTCAATAGATTATGCTCAGACTTTTGCTCCACTGTGTCCCTTAATTGAAGATTTATTGTCTATGTCTCTAGCTATATTTGTCTATATCTTTAATCTGTCTATATCTATGTTTACATCTGTAGACCCAATAATTATGCTTTAAAATTTATGGAGAAACCATAGAATTTTGTAGGAAGAAAGAGATTTAAAAAGTAAATAATAATGGCAGATTTTCAATGTCCCTCTATCAGAAGAGTAATATTCTATCAAGAGGCTGCAGAGAGGGAGGCATTCAGATCCATTTTGAGGAGATTAAAGATAGCCTAAACCTTTGAGAACGCCAAAGAAAATAGGTATAAGACATAAAACAAATTACATCTATTCACCGAGCATTTCCATTGTTAGGACTATATCCTTAATAAAAAAGAAGGAAAAAATGATACATATGTGTATAAATAAGCATACATATACACACATAAATATTTATAGTTGCTCAATTTTAATATCAAAAAATTAGATATTCAATGATGGGAGAGTGGAACAATACATTAATGTAATATCTAAAAATCATATAATTCTTGCAATAGATTGTCAGCTTTCTGAGAATTTTCCTAATGAAGTATGGAGAGGCTCATTGCCAGGAGGCTCCATATTTGGTGATAAGTTCTTTAGCTATGGCAACATATGAGGACAATGGTCTTCATTCCTATGTCATCCCCTTCTACTTCAGTAATGTCAAAATTTCAGAAAAGGGAACAAAGATAGTTTTTTGGTTCTATAAAGTTTGGCATGTTGGTACTATTAAAATGAGATGCTTGTTCAACTGGAGCATGCAAAAAAATGAGTCTGACACAGCTAGTAAGTTGTTGTATTTGGATTAAAGGACATGAAATATTTTCAGTAACTATGAACCAAGAAAGAGGCAGCATTATTTTTGTGGATAGTCAATCAGTGAACAAGTATTTATTAAGCAATTATTATATGCTGGATATTGTGCTAATTCATTAATATAGCAAAAGAAAGGTAAAAACATGGTCCCTGATATCAAGCAGCTGATATTTTATCAAATAAGAGAGAGAATACAATACAATTTCAAATTAGATGGTAATACATTAGGAAGAGCTGAGTTCAAGTCCTATCTCTGACACTTATTAGCTATGTGAACATAAGTAGATAATGTAATTCCTCTGAGATTCAGGCAACCCTCAATAAATGATGTATGGGTTATAATCTGGTTCCATGTGGGGTCTCATACAAATAACATCTGATAAATGAATCAGAGGTATCTAAATGTCAATTACTTTATGGAGGAAAATTTTAAAAATTTCATGTACTTTCTTCTCAACTCTAAGCTTACACATATTTCAATCTAACTTTTTTTGGGCCACATTATTAAGGGTATGATTCTCTTCCTGATCTGCTATCTTCTGTTTATTATTATTATTATTATTATTATTATTATTATTATTTTATTTGAGACATTTACAAAATTGAAGATTACAATTTGATGCCACAGCCAACAATTCTTTTACATTTTCTTCTTTTTCTGCCTGTATCTTATTCTAGCTAATTAGAAGATAGTATGAATCACTGCTTTCCAAGTATATCAGTTCTACATGCTATTTGGTATAAAATTGTCAATAATCTAGGACCATGAGAAAATTATGATTCTCTCAAATAGCATGATTATACCTCCTCAGTTTTAACATAAAGTGGAAGTCAGACCTAATAACATTAAAATAAATAAGATGTCAGAAATTAGTCCTTGGATCAAGACAGATGAAGACCAGAGTGGTTTACTGTTCTGACCTGGAAAGAGGCTATATGACTTCATGGTACCAATTTCCCAGTCCTCTCTGCTCATTTCGGCAGCTATCTAGAACTATCTCAACTGTAGGAAGGGGCTTGTTCCTATAATATGATAAGGCAAGTACAATGAGTTATTAGAAAGTCTGCTATCTTGAATCAGGGAAACTTTGCAGAGGGTTTAATTACAAACTTATTGAATATTATGGTTATGAATATAACTGTTCCATTTATATGTCTTCTCATCTAAGCATCTAAGTTTGTGGATATAATGGGATGAAAGGGGGAAGAACTACTCCATTTATTTATTTTTTGTTTGTTTTACTCAGTAAATATATAAGTTTATCTAGCAGGACATTCTATGCTTCAGTACAGATTGTCACCCATCCATGCTTTCTGGGTCCTGGGCAATTTTCATCTTTGTCCTCTAATGTGTCCTCCTAAGATGATGCACCCCAACATACTGGAGACCTTCCTCTAAGATTTTTTTTTCTATATTTTATGGATGAAAGCATAACACTCTGTTGTACATTTGTTATTCTTCCCTCTTGGGCAGGGCAGGCCCATCTCTTTCTCCAATTTTACATTTATTTCCCAGGGAAAATATCTTAAACCCAGTTCTTGCCTCAATGGAATTATTCTGCAGGCAATCTATATCTTTGCATTGGTTTGGGGTTAGCAGAAGCTTTGATTCTTTGGAATCTGTAGTGCTCTAAGATTCCATTTCATACAATGTGAGAAAAATCTGTTTGTGTGTGTTTGTGTGTGTGTGTGTGTGTGCATGAAAGAGAGATGGAGACAGAGATAAATAACTTAGAATCATTAAAAAGCACTGTGATGTTTTTCTTTTTATTCTTTTAAGGATTGAGTCCCCCCAACCTTCCCAGGGCTGGTAGTTTAGTGACCTCTCAAGAGCCTGATCCTACTGGGATCTTTGACGGCTCTATTTCCAACCTGGACTTCGCTCTAGGCAACTTGGAGCTCTCCTCCCCTCATAGGTAGGTCAGCAGGTTGATTCGTGTAGATAGAGTACAGGATCTGGAATCAGGAAGATCTAAATGCAATTTATCTTCAGATACTTATTAGCCCTGTGATCCTGGGTAAATCACTTTCACCTCAATAGCACATACCTCCTAGGGATATATGTGAGGATAAAATGAGATATTTATAAAGTGCTGAACACAGTGTCTGGCAGTAGATCTTGGCCCACTAGAGCTCAAGACTCAGCTCAGACAATCTTTCAACCTTAACATCTGTATAAGTAGGTATTCTAAGCACCATTTTGCATTTTCCTAATTTCCCAAGGAACATTTTACTTTCCTTCCTGCCTTATATTCATTCAATAAAATTCATTGAGCATCTGCTAAGAGTGCTGTGAGAGATAAAGGCATAAACACAAGATATGGATACTGGGCTCTTGGAGCTCACAAAAGAGTTGGGAAGCGATGGCATCCCCGCACCTTCCCCTAACCATAATGTGTGGCAGTGTCATGTAAGTACTACAGGAGTTCAGAGGAGAGGAGTGCTTCTAAATGGGGTGGGCAGGCTTCATAGAGATTTGGTATTTGAGACGGGCAGTTTTTAGGATAGAAAGGGGTTGGAGTGGGGCAGAGCAGGGGATTGAGAGAAAGAGACACTGTCCAGAAGGAGAAATGAAAATGTGCCAGTCTAGAGGAGATACCAAATTGAATAAAATAGGGTCCTTGTGCTCAGCAAACTTCCATTCTGGCAGGTAAGATGAAACAAGTCTATAAATAACTACAGTACAAAATGGAATTATGACAAGTACATCAGAGAGGTACAAACAAAGGGCAATGTAAGGGAGTTTAAAGGAGAGGAGAGATCAATTCTGACCAGGAGGATCAGGAAGAGTTTCATGGAGAATTGGGACCTGAACTAGACCTTAAAGAATAGGCAGGATTTTAGCAGCCCTGAAGGCAACTCTGATCCCTGAGTAAGACTGGAAATGGGGTAGAGGAAGCAGGGAGAAGTTGTAACTTATTCATTTCATTTTCCTTAGAATGTTGTGCCTGAAGGGAGGAAAACTCATGTCCCCACATTCAAATCTGACTTCAAACATATACTAGCTATGTGGCCCTGAACAAGTCACCTAAACCTCAGTTTCTTCAACTATAAAATGAGCAGGAAAAGGAGATGGCAAACCACTCCAGTATTTTTGCCAAGAAAATTCCAAATAAAATTTGGATAGACTCAAAATTTAAGCATCAAACAAAAATCATCAACTTGGAAAATACCTGAAGCATAAGATGACCAGTTTGGAGTGAATGAAGGATTAATAAAGGGGTGTCCCCAAAGTTTAAAACTGCACTGAAACATTTGGAACACCGGATAAAGAAAGAGTGTGAGAACTACAATGTGGAGAGATTTGAAAGCCAGGCTTGAGACTAGACATCATTCTTTAGGTACTAGGAAGCCATCTCATGGCTTGAAAATATCAAAACAGGTAAAATGTGGTTTAACTTTTTGAAGTCAAGCAGTTTAAATGACTACTCATTAAATTCTTTCAATTCTTCTTGTCATAAAGAATGGTTTGGTGTAGTGACTCTAATAAATTAAATGCTTGGCTTGGACCTGAGAAGACCACAGTTCAAATCCCCCATCTAAATCTTTGTGCCTGAGATATCCAGGAGTTCCTGGGTAAGAAATCACACATGTTTTCCTGTGTTTGAAGGTATCTGTCTCAAGGTCATAAAACCTGTTGGAATTTTGTTCTAACTGTCATCCACATTTATGAACTGGAGGCTTGACCTTACTCTTTTCTGTCTTTTAATCAATAATGAAATAAGTTCTTTTTTTAGAAATTTCTTTTGGAAGAAATGAATGCTACTGTCAGGACATCTTTTAATTGTAAGCGACCAATCAGAGAAGCCATTTATCAGTGCACTGGGAAGGGTAAGAGTCATGGGTTCTAGTTGTTGAACCTTCATTTTGGAAGAGGACCAGTAACAACATGGGGTGATGTCTTGACTCGCAAGTGAATTGGTTTTAGGAGAGTCAGAGCTGCACAAAATCGTTCCCTTACTCTCTCTTCCAGAGTCATCACAATCTAATGGCAAATCAAAAGTTAGGACAACTGGTGATGGCCTGGGGGGTACAGTGGATGACTGTGATTTACTCAATGTCTGACCAAATTCTAAGTCTCCACAACACCTGCTTCAGTCAATTGAATTTAGCCAATTTAGACCTTTGGAACAAATTGTTTTCATCTACCTATCCTTCCAGGAGGGAAGGGGAGGCAGGAGAGAGGGGAAAGTCTTCACAAGATTGGGATAGACATCCCCTAACTCACTGACCAGTTTGAAGGCTGTCAATTTTCTTCCACCTGGTTTTACTCATCTTTCTAGATGGTTTTACAAGAGTGTGGTCAATTTGCATGCCACTACTTCTTGGAGCCACTACACACTAAAAGTGGATGAGCAGTCTTGAAAAGGGTTCAGCAAGCTATCACACCAGAGGTGCTAGTTCTTCCTGAACACCCTATACACTTCTGTCTTATACCAGGTTTGTGTTCTTGGGTCAACTTACTTGCCCTTTCTGAATCTTCATAAAATGAAGGTATTACATTAGTTCATCTCTACCTTCTTCTTAGTCAAAGTCTTATTTTTTTGGCAAGGCAATGGGATTAAGTGCCCATGGTCATACAAGTAGGTAATTATTAGTGTCTGAGGCTGGATTTGAATCCAGATCCTCCTGATTTCAAAGTCAGTGTTCTTTCCACTGTACCATCTAGCTACCCCTCTTCTAGCTTCTTCTAACTCTATTTCATTTTTTGAATCACTCAACAAAGGTCCCAAAGGCCTGACATACTCCTTCCTTGGCAATTCTAATAATAGCAGATCAGAACCATAGCAAGTTCAGGACAAATGGAGGTTGGTCCTAGGAAATAGAAAGCTGGAAGTTTGTGGAGAACACTTAAGAAGCGACAGATCAAGCAGAACCAACTAAACCTAGAACCTAGTTAACAAGGATTATGTGGAACCACAGGTGTTCAATGTGTAACTGAGAGTGATTTTTTTTACCCTTGGAATGAGGAATATATCTCTAGACATACCATCCTACAACCTTGGGTCATCTAGACAAAAGTATCTGTCTCCACCCAAGGTTGGATAGAATACAAAGGGCTTCTTCACCTTAGATTAAATTACTTGTAAAACTGGGTGGGGCCTGACTAAGATGCAGGAGAGTTAATTCAATCTCATTATCTGTACTGTTCTTTCAGAGACTGTAATTAAAATCAGAGACTTTGGAAGAATGGGAGAGCTCTGAATACTGGTAATTAGGATATTGATTATTAATAATCATTTCTTTCCATCTTAAGAGATTTTAAGAGACTGGAGCTCTCCTTTCTACTGTTACCCACTTTGCCCTGTCCCTCACACAGGTAGGTGACATTGATCTCCACCAATGAGGAGAGAGTCCCATAAGAATGAGCTTTGGAACTTGGGTTATATTCATCAAAATAGGAAGCTACCAGATAGTAGGCTTCTAGTTGTCATACATAGGGTGATCACCTCCCATCCTGTTCCTGTCTCCTTCCTGCCTTTATTGGCAGCCTCCTTAATAGTTAGCTTGTGGTATCCTTTGTCCCACAATCTGAGATTTTTCTCCTTCCTCATAATCAAACATGTTTAGAAAAATAAATTGAGACTGCTTTTCAACTACTTCCCCTTGGTTCTCTTAGTGGTTTTGTTCTTGATTGCTAATCAAAGTTCTATGCTATGGTGGCCTGCAATGATGATGATGATGATTATGATGATGATGATGGATAGCATTACATGGGGCTTTAAGGGTTTCAAAGTTCTCTACAAATATTGTCTCAGTAGAAAGATCAATAATACTAGAGCTGGAACACCTGGGTTTGACTCATGGGTTTGCTATTTCTTTTCTGACTTAAACCAAATCACTTATTCTCTTTGGGTCTCAAGTTTTTCATCTTTAAGGTGAAGATTTTAAAGATCTCTTCCAGGTTTAAAAGTCTAAGCAAATAGTCCTAACCACTCTTTGTAGAATGGTATTAACTGTCCTAGAGTTTAATGCCACAGTGAAGGAAGGTGAAGCCAAAGACATTGCAGGAATTACCATTTTCCTTTGAGCAATAGGGTGAATCACAAAGATGTGTGCTTTCATTGTCTCTTGTTTAATGTTTCCTGGACTGAGTTTTTCACAGTTTCTTAAACAGATTTTTGCGACTCTTGGAGGGGTTTAAACAAAGAATAGTCTGTTCTCACCCGTGGGACACATTTTGAGAATAAAACCAAACCAAACCAAACTCTTCAAATCCACAGCACCCAGGGAGCTTCCCTAGCTAGCAAAACCCCTGCCTGGGGACTCTGACCAGGTCACAGAATTGACCTTACTCATAGATGGGAAAGGCAGCAGTCCACCAGATTAGTTTAGTAGCTTGTACATATTAGAAACTGAAGAAATATTTTCTAATGACTGGTCTGGCTTTAAAGGAATTTATTTCTCTTTCTCTGTTCTCCAGCTGCCAGCTCAGTTTTAGAATTTTAGTACCAGAGCTTTTTCCTTTTGATCATAAGACTTCCATCCATATTGAAATGTAAAAATCACTGGTTTGGGTAACCACCAAAGTTGCTGTCTGTCAGTCTTTATACCATCTTATGTTGTTAATGGTCTTTTGTTTTCCAAGAAGACTAATGATATCATGTCTCGACTTGTGCATGTATTGGATTTAATTGAGACAGAGTTGCACAAATCATTGCTCCTTCTCTCTTCCAGAGTCATCACAGTCCAGTAGCAAGACAGAAGTCAGGACAATCAACAAAGACCTAGGGAATGCAATAGATGACTTTGGCATCTTTGACGCACTCCAAAGCATCCAGTTTAGCCACCATTAGAACAAATTGTTTTCACCTTTCCATTATATTAGGAGAAGTCTTCACAAACTTTGGGTAGACATCTCCCTAACTCACTGATGGATTGAGGCTTGTTGGCTACTCTCAACCTGGTTTAGCCTGTCTGTCTAGACAGCTAATCAGGGAGTAGCCTCTATGCATTCTTGAAGCCACAAATGAGAGTTGAGTGCCAGGTGGACACCAAAGGTAGATGAGCAGCCCTGAAAAAGGGCTCAACAATCCCATACACCAGAGGTACCAGGCCTCTTTAAACACCCTTACATCCCTAAATGTCTATGTACCAGCCTTCTGAAATAAGTAGGGCAAGGTTATAATTTCCATTTAAAACACAGAAAAAGGTGGTAGAAAAGAAAGATAAATTAGTTGGAAAATTAGATCACCTTAGCTCATCAGTTGTAAACCTAAGTGTTTAAATTCTATTCATTATTTAATTCGTTCTGTACTGATCTGGATTTAGAGAATTCGGAGGAAACTCTAGGTGAATCTTTTTCAAATAGAGATTCATATTCTTTTATTTTAATGATTTGGGATGAGGGAAGTAGATGATTAGAAAAAAGCCATATTAGTTGCTGACATGATTTTCCTTCTGGCATGGTAGAACATTCAGGGGTTACGTGGAGGGAAGGTCCCTTTGTTCTTCCCATCTCCCTCTGCCCCCCCCCAAATCTCACTTATGCGCCATATTGTAGAAAACTAAGGATTTTAAAACAACTTTGAGATATCATTTTACACCTCATGCTTTTGATTAAAGTATTATTTCTCCCATCTTCTAAATTCACTGAGCAATTCCCATTTCTTTGAGTTCTTTAACCTTCATGTCTTTCCTGTTTCTCTGATTTTAGATCTTATTTCCCCACTACTAGATCTAGAGGGAAGGGACTGATGTTAGTTGTTGTGGCTCCCATAGGTCTAGGCACAAGTTCTTGTACATAATAGACATCCATATACATTTGTTGAATTGATTTAAAAAACCAAAACATTTGTGTGTCCAGCTTTTTAGCTTCCAAATGAATTTTATATATCTCCTTTGATCTTTGAATAACCATTGTGAAGACAGGGAGGTAGATATTATCTCTATTATATAGACAGTCTCAGAGAGTTCTGATGGATTGTCCAGGATCACACAACTGCTAAGTGATGAAGGCAGGGTTCCTGCTTCATTGCTCAGATAGCTCCCTGAAATTGGGGACCTGAGATAATGTAGTTTTGAGTGGGCAGAGATGGAAGAGAGAACAGTTTTGGAGCATAGGGAAGGCTACCTAAATAAGGTACTTACTTAGTGCTTGTATAGGGTGCAGGTGAGCACTGGACACTTGGAGCCATTAGGCAGAATCAAAGAGATGGCAATGGAAGAGGTAGGGTGTGGAAGCCAAGATTTGACTTTCACCCTGGATATTGTCATTTGTAAATGTGGTCAAGCCCAATGCAAATTTGGAAGTCCCTGTAGATTGTTTCTCTTGGCTTAAAACTTTTTAAAGACTTATTTGCAAGGTTAGGCAAGGCCTCTCTGTGTTACAATTGTGTTTACAGATTGATCTGACCCTTAGAGAAGGCTTGGAAAGCATCCCAGGTTTTTTTTAAATAGCTTTGAGTTGCTGCATTTTAAAAATTAATTTTTATTTATGGAATAAGACAAGCATTTCCAAAACATAAAAAAAGATTCTGTATCATCTGATTCTCTTGGAGAATGATGGCCTACTACACATAGTGATATCCTTGGACGAAATGTCAAACTTGTAGTTATAGGATAGGATTGTTTTCACTCCCCATCTTCTTTTCTATCACCAGAGATAATCTTTCCAGGGAAACACTTCATAGGATTTAGGTCTAGAAGGCATCTTAAACCCAATACCCTCATTTTCCAATTTAAGGAAACAGGCTTATGGAGGACCAATGACTTGCTCAAGGTCATGCATGCAGCTGGAATTTGAATCCAATTTTCTGACTCAAAATCTGGTTTTCTTTCCATTTCACTTTTGTTTTCTGATTTTTTTCATAATAATTAATAATTTAAAAAAGTAATATATGCCAGTTTATATTTATATACAATGTGCTTTATATACTAATAAGTGTTATATTTATTCATTGTGTTAAGACTTTATGAAGCAGAGCAGATCAGGTATTATTTCCATTTTACAGATAAGAAAATTGAGACTCAGATATTAAGGAACTTGTTTCCAGGTCTCATAGCTAGTGAGTGAGAGAGTCATAAATTGAAGTCAGGTCTTGACTAACTAGTGCTCTTTCTACCATATGACATTTCATAGAAGGGTATTGATCAGGTGCCAGCATGCTCAACCCATTCTTTTGAACCTGTGTTCATAGGAGTGCTATGGGAACACAAGGGAAAAGGCAGCTATAAAGGGGCAGGTGATTTGTTGATGGATTTATATTTAGACAAATTTGAGAGTTGCCCACTGCCTAGGATATGCTCTGTTCCCTCCCCCAACCAGAGTTTCCCCAAATTACTTTTCCTACCCACTAGGTTCCTTGTATTACTTCCCCACCATTCTTTCTGGGCCACTTAGAACTTGGCAAGCTCCTTTTCTTTAAATTTATGAAGAGTATTTTGGTACTATGTGAAGGAAGTCCTGAATAAACATGAACTACAACCCTTCTACTCCCTGAGAAACATCAGCACAGATGTGGGAAGAGGGAGAGCTTGGCTGCGTTGTGCCCTCAATGAACACTCCTTGGAGCGCTACATCCACATGCTCCTAGCAGACAGAATTAGATTGAGGTAACTGGGTGTCTAGGGGCTTGAAGCAGCTCCTTAGATATACTACTACTACTACTACTACTACTACTAATAATAATAATAATAATAAAAATAATAATAATAATAATAATAATAATAATGGTTGACCTTCATTCTCAAAGAAGATCATGACATCAGGGAGGTGATGCCATGAGAAGCACACATGAATTGGATTTGAGTGAGGGGTGCTGTAGGGGATGCCCTGGAGGCCTGCTCTTGTATACAATCCAAGGATTTTTAGATGGGGAAACCATTTTCTTTAGAAGTAAATGTAAATTCTATTTCCTTGAGAATTTAATTTGAGCTATTTTGAAATGTCTTATTCTTAGAAATTAAGAAGAGACTTGTATATGATCTCATGTTCTGCCTTTCTTTATAGATTGTATGCTTTATTAATGTCCCTATTAATATTCCTGGCAATAATAGCTAACTTATGTTTTATCATTCAACTGGACTTAATACATAATTTTCTTAAAGCCCTTTAAATGTCCTGAGCCTAAGCTGTCCTGACATTTTTATCCCAGTTTTGCAGAGGTGGAAAGTGAGGTTCCAGAGAAGTTAAATTATCCAAGGTTATACAATAGAGTAAACGATTAACCTAGGATTCAAATTCAGCCCTTTTGGTTACAAGTCCAAGGCTCTTTCCATTATTTGAATTTTTATTTCAGAAGTTAAATATAAGACAGTTTAATAAATGACTTGGATTTAAGATTGGTGAAGAGTCATCAAGTTCCCATCTATTCCTCTCACAAAGTGGAATATCCTAATCTTTTACTACCCCTCTTTTGCTATAACAAATTGGCAACATTCTGGAACCTAACTTCAATGTGATATACTGGAATGATTTCCTAAAAATAATTATTTTTAAGCCAGGTTTTGGAATTTAGAATTTATTTATTAGACAGTGGAATGTGACTGAAAGTTTTCAAGTTGATGGGGTTGGGGAGGAATTGAATGAGCAGAGATAAGCTTTAGGAAGATTAATCTCTGTATAATTTATAGGAGAAATTGAAGCTAGGAAGCCTGAAGAGGTTATAATATCTCTGTTGAGGGGTTAACCAAGGCCCAAAGTGAGAGGTAGCAGAATGGAATGAAGACAATGAAAGGGAGAGATTTTGAAAGGAGATTCAACAGGATTTGCTACTGATTAGATGTGGAGAGGAAGAGACAGAGATTAAAGATCAATGATGGAGGTGCTGAGCATGAGTAATTGAATATAAATGGCTTTACCATTATCAGAAACAAAGAATTTTCAGGAGGATTGGTGTTTTTTTAAGTGAAAATTATGGTGTTTGGCCTCGACATGTTAAGTTTTAGATGCTGTTAAGAGGCAGTGTGGTATGGGTATAAAGAGCAGCATTAGATTTAGAAGCAGAGAATTTAGGCTTGGATCCTACCTCTGGTTTTTACAATCTTTGTGACTTTGGTCAAGTCACTTAATCTCCCTTGGGTCTCAGTTTTTTTTTCACCTTTGAGATGAGGAGGTTGGATAAGATTATCTCCAAGGACTTTTCAACTTCTGAAACCATTTTCTTAGTGGAGATATCAAATAAGCAGCTGGAAATATAGATCTAGGGTTCAGGAGAGATATTGGTGCTAGAAGTAGCAATTTTGAGACATTCTCTTAGACTAGGCCTTGTGAGTAGACATTGAAAGGAGATCTCTGAGAAGAGGACTGAAGACAGGACTTTGGTTAGGCAGCAAGGAGGAAGAAGAGCAGCTGGAGGAGAGAAAAGAGATGAAAGAATTAGGAGAGTCCCCTGTCTTGGATGCTAGGAGCAGAGAAAATACTAGGGAAAAAGGAAGTTGTTAGTAGGATCAAGTGTTACAAAAATGAAAAGGTAGATGTGAACTGATAAAAAGCCATTTTCTTTTTTTTTATTAAAGATTTTATTTATTTTGAGTTTTACAATCTTTCCCCTAATATTACTTCCCTCCCCCCACCACAACAGAAGGCAATTTGTCAGTCTTTACATTGTTTCCATGGTATACATTGATCCAAATTGAGTGTAATGAGAGAGAAATCATATCCTTAGGGAAGAAACATAAAGTATAAGAGATAGCAAGATCAGACAATAAGATATCAGTTTTTTCCTAAATTTGTTTTTTTTTGGTCTTTTTTTTGTTTTTATAGGTTTTTGCTAGGCAATGGGGTTAAGTGACTTGCCGAAGGCCACACAGCTAGGTAATTAAGTGTCTGAGGCTTTATTTGAACTCTGGTACTCCTGACTCCAGGGCTGGTGCTGTATCCACTATGCCACCTAACCGCTCCAGTTTTTTTTTTCTAAATTTAAGGTAATAGTCCTTAGTCCAACTTCACAGTTGTTTCTCTGGATACAGATGGTATTCTCTACTGCAGAGAGCCCCAAATTGTCCCTGATTGTTGCACTGATCGAATGAGCAAGGTTGATCATCGCCCCCATGTTGCTGTTATGGTATACAATGTTTTTCTGGTTCTCCAAATCTCACTCAGCATCAGTTCATGCAAATCCCTCCAGTCTTCCCTGAATTCCCATCCCTCCTGGTTTCTAATAGAACAATAGTGTTCCATGACATACATATACCACAGTTTGATAAGCCATTGTCCAGTTGAAGGACATTTACTTAATTTCCAATTCTTTGCCACCACAAACAGGGCTGCTATAATATTTTTGTAGAAGTGATGTTTTTGCCCTTTTTAATCAACTCTTCATGGTATAGACCCAAAAGGCAACAAAAATATGCATACCCTTTGATCCTGCAATACCACTATTGGTTCACACCTCCACCAACAATGTAATAGTGTTCCATGACATACATATACCACAGTTTGCTAAGCCATTCCCCAATTGAAGGACATTTACTTGATTTCCAATTCTTTGCCCACCACAAACAGAGCTGCTATGAATATTTTTGTACAAGTGATGTTTTTACCCTTTTTCATCTCTTCCCTTTGGGCATAGTTCCAAATTTCTTTCCAGAAAGGTTGGATGAGTTCACAGTTCCACCAACAATGTAATAATGTCCCAGATTTCCCACAACCCTTTCAACAGCGATCATTATCCTTTTTGATCATATTGACCAGTCTGAGAGGTGTGAGGTAGTACCTCAGAGAAGCTCTAATTTGCATTTCTCTAATAAGCAATGATTTAGAGCAATTTATCATATGACTAAGGATTGCTTTGATCTCCTCATCTGTAAATTGTCTTTGCATATCCTTTGACCATTTGTCAGTTGGGGAATGGAAAAGCCATTTTCTTTTGAGAGAGTAGTATGATAGTTGAGATAGCAGTCATATTGTAAAGTTTGAAGATGAAATGGCTAGTGAAGTAAAAACAACAAACATAGAATACCTATGATATATCTTCGATTGGGAAGGGATCTTCTAGGTACATTAGTCCAATCCTCTTTGGTTTAATAATACTGCCTCAACAATATCCCCCAAATCACTTTGTTTATGAAGATTTATGAATATTTCCAGTTCTAGTGGGGGTGAAACTCAGTACTTCATAAGATTCTCTTTATAAAACTTCAGTAGTGAAAGGAAGTAGAGATTAGTGAGTGGACAGCAGACACAAAGAGCCTTTTTTTTAAAGGAAACAGTAGATAAGAGCATGTGTGTAGATAAAAGGGAAATAGCCAATGGAGAAGATGAGATCAAAATTGCAAGAGGGACCAAGAAGAAAATGCCTAACCTCTTTTAATTTGTCCTCACAAATCCAATAACTTATATCATCCCACTGTTTAAAAAACAAAATAAAGCTTCATTGTCTCTATGTTGCATATTTAGTAATGAAGAAACTTCTCTTTTGAGGTTTAAAGCTCTACTAAATCATTGATAATGAGGTTGATACAGGCATTGACAGAGCTAACTCAGTTGGGTGACTTGGAAAGAAAGTGTGGGAGAGAAGAGGTATTAGACTAACTACCAAATTGAAAGTCTACAGAATCATTGTACTGACCTCACTGCTATCTGCTTGTGAAACTTAGACAGTCTACCAGTGCCATGTCAGGAAATTGCTTCCATTTACATTGTCCTAGGAAGATTCTGAAGGTCACCTGCAGGAGAAGATGCCAGACATTCTTGCACTAAACTGCTTCGCATTCAACATTACTATAGAGAGTATAACTATGATGGGCTGGCATGTTGTTAGGATGAAGACCTACAGTTGGCCAAAAAATTATTTTATGGAGAGCTCACACAGGGTAAACTCTCAAAAAGGGGTCACAAGAAGTGATCCTGGGACACTCTGAAGGTTTCTCTTAAGAACTCTGGAATTGGGGCGTCTAAGTGGCACAGTGGACAGAGCACCAGCCCTGGAGTCAGGAGTACCTGAGTTCAAATTCGGCCTCAGACACTTAATAATTACCTAGCTCTGTGGCCCTGGGCAATCCACTTAACTCCATTTGCCTTGCAAAAACCAAAGGGAAAAAAACCCAAAAAAACTTTGGAATTGATTTCACAGCATGGGAGCTATTGGCACAGGACTGCCCAGCGTGGTGTGCCCTTATCTGTGAGGGTGCTACTTTCTATGGGGAAGGCACACTTGAAGCGGCTCAAAGGAAACATGTCACCTATAAGTTTAGAGTAGACACCCCAGGTGTGCACATGGACTATATGTGCACAGCCTGTGGTAGAGCATCCTGCTCAGGCCCAATAGGACACAGTGTAATTTGTCTCCATTATAGTGATGTCAGTTTGTCTTCTTCAGTAATGAAGGGCAAGAACCAACCAACCAACTAACTACTTACTACTTATCCTTTAAAGTTCAACTCAGATTCTACCTCTTCCCTGAAGTCTTCTACTGATACAGAAAATTATGAGAGAATTATGGATGTAGCAGAAACAAAATTCTGTAGCTTTAATGATGTAAAAATCTTGTTAATTATGGAAGGCTGTTTGTTCCTGAGATGTAAACTGACCTTATTGTTGATTGTATCCTGTCACTTTTTACCCTGTTGTTTTGTATTTTGTCCCCCATTTCCCCCTTCACCTAACCTTGGCCTCAGATGCTGGTGTGACAGGAAGTGACACTTTGAACTTGGGGGTTAAGCACCTTGGGACAGGAAAGATCAGTACATAGTTTGCCACTGGAAGATGCCTGGTCTAAGATGTAAGACCAAGGGCACCGGCCCTTGCCCAACCAACCACAGAAGCGTATTTAATAGGAAACTCAGCTGTTTCTGCTATTTCTTCCTTCTTCTTTGATTCTAGCAGGATGGGTTTTTCTCATTCTCTGTGGACCTCCCCTGAGTCATGTGGCCAGATTAAGCCAATTCTCATGGCTGCCTGCCCTTCTCTCTCTCTCTCTTTATCTCTTTTTTCTTTCTCTTTCTCTTTCCCTCTCAATCTCTCACTTTCACTCAAACTTCACCTAGTCTATTCTTAAAGTGGTTACTGCTTTTCTAGGAGTTTTAACCTATATTTGAAGTAATTTGCTATAATAAAATCCTGAGCAGTTTTTAAATTTCTAGAGAGCCTGTAAATTCCTTTACCTTTTCAGTGGCATTAAACCTTCTATCTTTAATCTCTAAACCTTTTATAACTGACACCACTATGACCTTACAATCCAGTAACAACCTTGTGTGGATCTTTCAAAACACTTTGTTTTGTACTTCTGGAATCTTTTAGGTGGTCCAGTAGACAGAATACCAGGCCTGGAGTCAGAAAGACTCACCTTTTTGAATTCAGATCAGATCTCAGATACTTACCACCTCGATGATCCTGGTCAAGTCACTTGACCCTGTTTGCCTCAGTTTCCCGTTCTGTAAAATGTGCTGGAGAAGGAAATGGCAAAGCATTCATGTATCTTTGTCAAAGAAATTCCCAAATAGGGTCACAAAGAGTTGTACACGATTGAAACAACTGAACAGTAGCAACAACAACAATATCCTTAGTGTGAAATATTGTATAGTATAGTTATCTGTATTTGTAGCTTGATATTTGGCTGAAAACTCCAGAAGAGTAGGGACCATGTTTTATCTAATCTTATTATATCCCTTAGGGATAATCATATCCTCCTGAGAACTATACATGCCTCATAGATTCTTCTAGTGTTTGTTTTTTTGTGCTCAAATTTTGCTTTAAGTATTTCTGTGAATATACATTTGTTATATTATGTATGTGCAAATATTTGCATACAGTGAGAGAGCGAGAATATTTGCATACAAGAGCATTTCAGATTGATGTGGTGAAATTAGAGCTGACTGTGGTGTAAGGACCTCCCTGGGTTCAGGTTACACCTCTGACACTTACTGGCTATGTGACTCTGGACAAGTCCTTTCTCAGTGGCCCAGGCCCATCTCTATTACTATATTATTGTAGAAAACAAATTGCAGAGAAGTTTTCGTACTCATCGGTAGAGGGAGTTCCTCAAGTGACTTCCAGCACTGATAAATTCACAGGTCTGCTCTCTTCTCCTTCCGTCTAGAACTGTTTATAAGAAATCTTAAAGAGTCTGTAGAAGTCTCTGGCAACTTTATTTACTCTTCAATTAGTAGAATTAGTAGGCCCATTTTGTAGTTCTACTACACAAACAATAGTTCTACTCTGGGTTTCAGCATCTTGGTCTGTTTTTCAGAGAATTTTTGCATGGTAGTTACCCTTAATATCTGGACTCTCCGTCTAAAGCTCTATTATGTACTGCATTTACATATATTGTATTCTTTAGATTTTTATGACTTGGCCTCCCAAGAGAACATCCAGGAAGTTATTTGGATTACAGATTCTATAATTATTCTTTGTTGAATTTGTAGTATCTACTACCCATCAGATAGCTCTATATGTATAATATTCACTTTAGTAAGAAATATGATAATCACAACTTCTAGGTGTTCTTTTAATTTATTCATTTCGTTCATAGAAAAAAAATAGCTATTTCTCAGAGTCCTTCCAAAACAGGTAATCTACCATAGATTGTTTTGCATTTCTCTTTTGTTTGGCAGCATTTTCTATGAGGACTGGGCCTTTGTGATGGATGAAGAACGGTCTAGTATGTTTCCTACCATGGCAGCTGGTAAGCCTTAGTCTTAAAGCCAATAGTGAATAGATCTGGATTTAAAGGCTTTCTGGACTTGTAATTATTTGCATTAAAAGGTGGCAGTTTGACTGTGAAAGTGTAGTTAATGTCTTCTTTTTTTTAATTAGAAGGGTTATTGAGACTTTTCCCAGTTCTTCAGTGATACTTTTGTTACTGATCTTTCTATAATGAAATATAACTCTTAACAAGAATTCAGTAATATAAATAATGTAGTAGACATAAAATGCTATCTTTCTCTCATTTTTTTTGTGGCTCTAATTAATTGTCCTTTAAAAAAAAGTCAGAAGTTAATGCAATTAAAATAGAGAGCTTCAAGTTCTTTAATTACTGATATTTTTTATAATGCTTCAGAAATTTTGCAGATTTCACATATTATGGAGTCTAAGACAGACCATGATATAAGTCAGAAAATTTCAGTATTAATCAGTATTTGCCTGCACTCATAGGTCATATGAATGGAAGTCGTTTCAGCCCAAGTGTTCTCCCCTTCTTGCTTCTTAATTTACAGCTATTTTAACAGTATACTGATGGAGGTAAGACCTGAAGTGGGCTGCCTATAACTGCAGAAATAGTATCGGACTTTAGTCTCTTGAATTGCTCAGTTTATATTAATTCCTCTTTAGGGGAAGATTTTAAAAAAATAACTTTTAAAGGTAAGTCTATGTCCTATAATTATAGTGCAGGTGGTGGCCTGGATAGAGGTTTTTGCTTTTCTGTATTGTTATATTTAGAGATGTATGCTTAGGAATGAATGCTTCAGTTAGTGGACCTTTTTTCCTCACTCCCAGGTCTGAATTCTATACTTTTTGCAATCAACATCGACAACAAGGACCTGAATGGACAGAGTAAGTACACACCAACTGTCTCTGACCTCTTAAAGGAGTCTACTCAAAATATGACCTCTTTGCTGAAGGAATCTACCCAAGGTGTGAGCAGTCTTCTTCAAGAGATCACAGCATCCTCTGCTGTCTCCATCCTAATCAAACCAGACCAGGAATCTGACCCTTTACCGGTTGTTTCCAGGAATGTCAGTGTTGGTAAGTGGTGAGAATGGTTATCAGAGACTTACTTATGAGGTTACAATAGAGGGTTTAAATGCGATAATTGTTCTTCTTTGTAGTGAAAATCAAGGGCATAAATTGTATTAGGATATCCTTGTAAAAAGCTGTGTTAACCATTGGGTTTATTTTAGAAATATTGTTTCGAAAATCAATATTTGTAAAAAAAAAATCTTAGTGGAATGCATGAGCAGTAACTCCCATTTGTTGGAATTGTGCCATTAACTTTTTGCTTACTTGATATTGTCTAGACTTTCTCCTAAAAGTCCTATAATGTGTATGTATGTTAAATATGCATACATGTTACTTTTAAAAAAATTGATACTTTTTATTTTTGCATCAATAATTTTCAGATATATCTCTGCCCCTTCAAACTTCCCCTTCTATAGATATTATAATTATGCTTTAAGTTTTTTTCTTTGAAAATTTTATGTTCTTCCATTAGATTATTGGATAGGGTGACAAT
The DNA here is from genome assembly GCF_037893015.1 of Macrotis lagotis. Taxonomy (NCBI): domain Eukaryota; kingdom Metazoa; phylum Chordata; class Mammalia; order Peramelemorphia; family Peramelidae; genus Macrotis; species Macrotis lagotis. Next base: position 25,877,613 of record NC_133665.1, on the reverse strand, counting down.
CTAGGATATCACATGATTAGGAATTCCAAACCTGCATGTATGTTGAGTCCTATTCCTGGCATTCTGTGATTCTTAAAACTTAACTGTAGCCAGATTAGAATTTTCAGTAGTGTATTCAAATCATGACCTATGGACCACATAATGTGATAATCTTTCTGATGACTAAACCCCTATTTTCTGATGTTGGAAATATATAACGTTGCCTTTTTTAAAGTGTAATTTATTCTCTGGTCTTTTTGACTTAGATTTGATGTTAAAAGTCAGAAGATAGAATTTTCTTTACTGAAGATTTTAAAGTATCATCATCATCTTTTTGAATATTGCATGAAACACAAAGCAATGTGACTGATTTTTTTTAAAGAAGCACACTAGAATTTATATATACAATTGAGATTTGCTCTAATAGTCCCTTTTGGAGGTACTTCCCTTATTCAAAATGTTTTTTTCCCTTAAAATGTTTGGGGAACAATTATTTGGGAATTGCCTTAAGAGCCGTTGACATATTTTTAAAAATGTTTTAGGAATAACACATCTTTGCCCTTTGGTTTTTGGACTAGATCATGTATCATTTGTAGCTAAATCTAGTGAATAAGGTGGGTCATAAATCTGGAAGATCTGATTTTTGGTAAAAACAAGAATGAGAGCATGCTGTGATGATAATATAATGAACATTTATTTTTCATGCAAAGCTCATAATCTAGTCCAGAAGGTAATCTAAAAGGATGGGTTTCACAAATCTTTTAAGTAATAAAAATATTCTTTTTTTTCCTTGTCTTTTTTTTTAAGTTTTTGCAAGGCAAATGGGGTTAAGTGGCTTGCCCAAGGCCACACAGCTATGTAATTATTAAGTGTCTGAGACTGGATTTGAACCCAGATGCTCCTGACTCCAAGGCCAGTGTTTTATCCACCACGCCACCTAGCCGCCCCCCAAAATATTCTTTTGATACGTATGCAGTTTCATAGGATGATCATTTTAGAAGACAATACTCATTGGATGTATACTATTAAAAATATCTTATTTTTAAATAATTATGCCACAATTCAGCCTTGTCGAGCTGATAAATTAATCTTTTAAGAGACTTTTTGGTTCTGAATCATAGATTTTTAAAAATTGTTTTTAAATATATTTTTTAGAACATTTAGGGAATTGCCAAAACCATGGATAAGATAGGGTAGTATTTCAGTTGTCTTAAAGACTTCTTCTTCTAATATATTTTTTTCTTTTGACAGATGTAAAATGTAAAAAGGATAGGAAAAAGAAGAAGAAGGTGACCAATATAATTTCATTTGATGATGAGGAAGAAGAGCAAAACTTTGGGGACATTTTTAAGAAGACAAGTGGAACAGGAGAAAGCTCAGAAGAGAATTCAGATCGATCATCAGTTAATATCATGTCTACTTTTGAAAGTTCCTTTGGACAAAATTCTAATGGAAGCCAGAGTAGCAACTCTTGGAAAATTGACTCTGTGTCTTTTAATGGGGAATTTGGATATCAGAAACTGGATGTGAAGAGTATTGATGATGAAGATATTGATGAAAATGAAGATGAAGTTTATGGAAAACACTTGGGCAAAAAAAATTGGAAGATCATACAGAGGTTTCTGAGAAGTAAGCTTAATTTAATTTAATTTAATTTTTTTTAACTTAATTTTTTTTTGTAAGACAAACGGGGTTAAGTGGCTTGCCCAAGGCCACACAGCTAGGTAATTATTAAGTGTCTGAGACTGGATTTGAACCCAGATACTCCTGACTCCAGGGCCGGTGCTTTATCCACTATGCCACCTATCCACCCCTAACTTAATTTTTTAATGAAAGGAGTTTCATGTTGAGTAGGTACTTTAGAGTCAGTCTTCATTCTCCAAAGCATTTGGTAGAGATGAGAATCAAGCACTTTCTTTTCTTTGACTGCTTCTCAATTCATCTCAAGTAGAGTTTGATTTAGAGGCCAGGAATTCTCTTGCCTGAGACATTAATAAAATGAAAAGAACATATTCTTGGGTTATTATTAAAAAATTAAGGATGGGTACTTTGACATTCTTGGGAAATGTGTCATTTTTTGCTGTCTTATTTGGGTCAGATTTCTTTAGAAGCAGATGTGATATAATGGAAAGAGCATTAATTTTGGAGTCAGGAGAGTTGTGTTCATATCCTGTTTTTGTCACTTCTTAGCTATATGATTTTGAACAAATCATTTATAATTGCTTTATGCTTCTATTTCCTAATTAGTAAAATGAGGAAAAATACCTTTCTTGTCTATCTAGATGATAGGGCCATTTTTATGAATTAGATTTGTGTGAGGGGTTGTTGTGCTAAGTCACCAGCCTCATTTTCTCCTCCAGAGCCATTTGGGTCCAGTGGCCAGATATAAATGAGGACAACTGGAGATGCTCTGGATATGAGGCAGTCAGAGTTAAGTGACATGCCTAACGTCACACAGCTAATAAGTGTCTAGTGTCTGAGACTGGATTTGAAACTCCTGTCTTTCTGACTCCAAGCCTAGTATACTATCCATGGTGTACTAAAGATGGTTTTGGAGGAGAAAGTAAGGCTGGTGACTTAGCACAGCATCCCCTCACTCAAATATAATTCATGTGCATTTCATGACATCACTTCTCTGATGTCATGGTCTTCAAGAGTGAAGGACAAAACATGACAGAGTCATTTTTGATTATAAAATGATTCTGTGTTTGGAAAGCATTTTTTCCATTAGTAAAGAACTTTATAAATGCTAATTATTACTATTTAATAGCTTAATTTGCTGTCACTGCTTTATAGGCTAGGAAAGAAACTCAAGGAGAGGTTAGACTTGTATTAAGAAAAGTGTATGGACTAGTACATTTGTAATTTCTCTTCTAGGAATGCATGAGCAGTGGTATTTTGGCATGGGCTTTGTTGCTAACATACCTTTTTTGTTTTGGTGCAAAATGCTGAAGGCTTAGGAATCAGATGTAACTTTGAGTCCTGGTAGGAGTAACCTCCCTTTTTTTCCCCCCATTTGGTTAGTTACTATTTTAAGATAATGTACATCATCCTTTTCACTGTATAAACTAGAACATCATAGCACATCACATCCCTAACACAGCAGAATCCCATAAGAGTGCACTTTCTGTGGAGTTCAGAGATCTGGTTTCAATTCTTCAGTCTAGTACTTTTTAGCTTTGTGACCCTTAATATCACTTAACATTTCTGAGCCTTAGTTTTAACATTTGTAACATGGAGATGAAAATACCTGAACTTAAGTACCTCACAATAATATATAAGAGCAGGGCAGCTAGGTGGTGCAGTGGATAGAGCACCGACCCAGGGATCAGGAGGACCCGAGTTCAAATCTGACCTCAGGCACTTAATAATTATCTAGCTGTGTGACCTTGGGCAAGTCACTTAACCCCATTGCCTTGCAAAAAACAAACAAAAAAAGATAATATATAAAAAAATACTTCTTTTACTGTAAAGAGTTATGCAAATGTACATTGCTGTTATTATTTCCATTGTTATTTAAATGGGTTATTTAATTGATTTAATTGAAGTCTTTTATGAAGAGACCTCTCAGTCCTTATAAGAGATTATGCCCACTGTTCTTAAACTAATCGTTTTAGAGTTATTTGGGGTCACTGAGAGTTAAATGAATGCCCAGGTGTAAACAACTAGAAAGTGCCATATTTGAAACTGTAACTCAGATCTTTCTGACTCCCTGCTAGCTTTTCTCTTCATTAATCTATACTATCTCTCTTTTTTACTATTAAAAATAAAATAAAATAAAAATAAAAAAAAGAATGGACTGCAAAGCACATTGCCCCATGACTTTACATGTCACATAATAATCATGGAGCCCAGGATTTAGGGTTGAAAGGGATCCCTTTATTTCATAAATCAGAAAACTGAAGTCTTGGGAGATTTAGAGGCTGTCTGAAGGTCACATGGTATTAAAGGTGATATTTGAACCTTGTCCTTCTGACCAAGTTAGTACTCTGATAATTTACTGTATTCTCCTTTCCCCAAAATTTAAGGATATATTTCTGTTTTATTTCAAAGTCCTTGATCTTTTTGTAGTTCTTAATTTGGTTGATTTTGGTACTAACATTTCTATTCTATGGCCTAGAAAAATAGCTTTATCTACAGAATTGTGCATATCATCACAATCATTTGAATTTTTTCCCTTCCTTGACCTAGAAGTTCCTTTTGTTACTTCAGTATTATATTAAGAAGAGAGACATTGAAGGATTGAAGAGGGTGAGCCTTGAGTCAAGCTAGTTGGCATTATGATGTGTAGAAATACAAAACAAACAAGCCAATGTGACTTTATATGACCTCAGAGATGACTATAGTGTCAGTAGTCCTTCATCAGGAAAGAAATGTTAACTCTCTTTCTCCAGAGTAATACAAGTAGACCATTTGAAAAGTCCTTCACAACCATCTAGAAAAAGAGCAGGAGAAAAAAATGTAATGGCTTAGCAAGAAGATTTTTGGTCCTCTGATAAACTAACAACCAAGGGATTGGTCCCATAATGTGGATATACTAATCTAAGTTTAGTGGTTTAGTTGCCATACCTAGATGGATTTTTGTAAAAGGACTATACATAGACAGCCTAAATGAAGAAAACATCTTTGAATGTGAGAAATCCTTCTGTGAAGTAGAAATGCTATTAAGATTCATTTTAAAGACTTTAAATTACTGTTTTGCTAAAGGAAAGCAAGTTGTTGGTCAATAATTCAGAATACAGGCACTGTCACCCCTTCCCAATTTATATGTGGGTTACCAGAACATTGGAGAATTTTTTTTCTTTATTGTTTACTGTGCAGGCTTACCTCATAAGTGGTAGGAGTCTACCTGTAACTCACTGCAACAAAAGATTCAAAGTTAGAAAATATTTGTTTAAATGGAGATTCATACTTCCTCAGGTTATTAATATTATCATTATTGTTATTACTATTATAGTCTTTTGAGTTCACATCCCTAAGATTATGTTGACCAAAGAGAGTAATAATTGCTAAGCTATATCACTATTAGCAGTTCTTAATTGCTCACTTATATGATGTGCTTTGATGAATACCATAGTTAGAAGTTATTAAAAAAAAACATGTTCTATAGGCATTTATAATTATGCATTTTTTGCATTTGAAATTGTCTCTTCATGTTGCAGAGATTTCCAAGAAGCTTGATAGATAGTGTGGTTGTCATGCAAACCTTCATTGGAGCTAGGAGATCTGTTTTACATTTGCATTCTTTCACAGTTCTAGGCCCCTGGATGGTAATACTTGCCTTTCACAAATGCACAGCTGGGCTCCCCTGCAGGTGCTTCATGGTGATTCTGATGTCCTTTTTCCTCTCAGTGGAGTGGGATCTTATACCTCAGCAGGTGAGTTATTTCCTGTCTCTTTATTATCTGTAAAGCTTTTGATTCTAAGCAGAGTCAGTGTGGTATCACAGTGGAGAACCAGTTTTTTTGAGCAAGGCAATGGGGTTAAGTGGCTTGCCCAAGGCCACACAGCTAGGTAATTATTAAGTGTCTGAGACTGGATTTGAACCCAGGTACTCCTGACTCCAGGGCTGGTGCTTTATCCACTGCTTCACCTAGCTGCCCCACTAATGTACTTTCAATGCTGTATCTAGAATTTATGTATGGCAGTATTTCTTGTGAATATCTTTTCAAAATGCAAATGAATTTAAGTACACTTTATTTAACAAAAAGATGAACAAACAACAAAAAAATAAAAACTCAAAGCCATTGTTGCTTTAAAGGAGTTTTACATATAGGCCAGGTAACATTAATGAATTAGACTGTACTGCCCTCCAGTGGTGCATTTGCATCCTTACAGATGGGAATCAAGTTCTAGTATAGTATGGTTTGATATCTGCTGACCATATTTGCTGGTTGCTGGATTACAATCTGTGAACTCCACTATACTCACAATTGACCTTAAATGATTTTTTATTCCTGATGGGGATATGAGAAGTCTCTTGAATGGAAACAATGCACAGCTTAAGATTAGAGATGTGCTTGGCTACTTCCTTTAATGGACAAGATCAAATCTAAGATTAAGTCACTGATATAGGGAATTTACAATGAAGGAATTCCCAGTGCCAATGTAGATTTCTAACTGTTATGTAATTTATAGTTTTAGAGAATTATCTAGGGTGCTGAAAGCTTGAGTGACTTGCTTAGGGTCACACAGTCCATATATATCAGAGGTGAAACTTGAACACAACTCTTCTTCTCCCAGGAGAATTCATTTTCCATCATACTATGAATATAAAAATGAAATTAAGCAAAAAATAAGCCAAACAAAAATAAGTCAACATTTCAATAAAAAGTAGTTGATTATTTGACTACTGTGCTTTTCTTGAATTTTCTCATCATGACTGTTTTATATTTTTCAGATTCTACCTTAAATAACCTGGAGAATGGCAATGGACCCCAGAGCAACATTCTTACTGGGCCTGAACTTCAATACAGGTTCATGTAAAATTTTCCTTCTTTGGAATCTTAGTGTAATCATTTGAAGGTGATTTACTTTTCTGAGCTTAAAAACTATATATTCATTTGTCCTCTATGTAAGTGAAAGGATATCTGGATTTCTCTTCCCTCAATTCTCTCGCTCTTGGCACTTTTACCCTTCCCTGTCTTGATTACTCTTATTAAAGGTTTTTAAATTTTCTTCATTCAAGGAATGTATAAACCTTTTTTTCTGTTGTAAGTCTATATGAAAAAGACATGTTATTCATATAACCCACTTTTGTTTCCAGTTTCTCTCTGAGTAGTATGATGGATATCATTGTAGACAAGTTCAGTAGACTGATGGGTAGATTTGGGACAGAAGGGAGTTTGTGAGACCTGTAAATGGCTTATTATAGAATAGTATAAATTTGAACATTAATCAGCAGTGACATCTCTTAAGTAAATGGCCTGTTGGCCGTGTATTTGAACAGTTGAATACAGAATTGCGTGTTGGGAAATAAATGTTGGTTCTAATTCCTGAATTTTAATTGATAGATTTTTTTTTTGGTCCTCAGTTGTCAAACTCCTTTGGTCCATAGTTTCTCCATCAGTACAAACTTTTTGAGGCTTTTCCCTGTAGGAATAGAAAATAGTAATAATAATGATGGTAATAGCTAATATTTACATAGCATATATACTTTAAGAACATTATCTCATTTTAATGTCACAATGTGAGATATAGTGCACATAAAATGTGGCATGTAGTGAAAATAATATTATCACTATTGTACAGATGAGAAAACAAACTTAGCAGGGTTAGGTTGATTTGCTCAAAGTTATATAGCTATTAAATGGCAGAACTGAGGTTTCCAGGGTCGTATAGTCCATATATGTCAGTAGTAATCTGATGTAAAAGTCTAGTGATCTTTCTATTATTTGTGATTAAATGAAGTAAAATGGATGAAAAGACTTTGTACTCTAAAGTATTATGATTACCTTCATTAATTCTTAATTCCAAAGATTATTATTTTGTTTAGAACCAAGAGACTTGTTTGTATTTTTTTGACTAATGCGACACTAGGTAGGTGGGTTTCATTAAATATTTTTGTATATCTGAAACTTTCTCCTCAGCTAATATATGCCCCTTGGTATTTGAATAGACTTCCATCTTTTTAATAGTTTTCAAGGTCTAGATTTTGTATTGAATTTAACATTATTCTCTCTTTTAAAAAAATTTAGTGTGGAAGCCAGTCCTCCTGTCCAAGGGAGTCCTTTAAGCAACCTCTTACCTTCCACACCAGAATCAATGACAATTAGTAAGTATTTTTTGAATTATTTATATTGAATTATATATTTCTTTTGGACATGCATAGCCTAGTCGTCCCTCCCAAATTGCCTTGTTTTTCTACTTTTTTCTGAGTTTCCATACTTAGTATGAAGTGTATTCATTCAGTCAACAAACATTTTGATCCTATGCTGATTGCTGGGATATAAAAGCAAAAGGGAAACTGCTCTAGTTCTCAAAGAGCTTATTTACATTCCAATATGGGATACAACATATGCATAACTATAGCCATAATACATTCAAGTGTCACTTGCTCTCAGGCAGGACAGGATCAGGAGAGCAAGTGGCACTTGAATGTAGTCTTAAGGAAACTAGCCATTTCAAAAGTTCGAGTGGAGAATGGAGTGCATTCTAGGTTTCAAGTGATAGCTAATGCAAAGAAAGGCATGGGGATGAGAGTGTGGAGTCTTTGTGTGGAACAGTATTGTCTGAATTGCAGAAAGTGTGGTGGGGAGTAATATGTAAAAAGACAGGAAAGGTAGGACTGGATAGGTTGGGAAGTTTTTTTTTGGTGGGGCAGTGGAATTAAATGACTTGCCCAAGGTCATGCAGCTAGCATATCATGTGTGAGGCTAGATTTGAACTCAGGTCTTCCTGATTTCAGAACTAATACTCTATCAGAGTGCCCTGCCATCCAGCTGTCCCAGATTGTGAAGTTTTAAATGTCAAATGTTAGCGGTGATAGTTATCCTAATAGTATATAAGGAAACAATGCAATTTATGGAATAGGGGTTGCCATGATCAAAATTGTTCTTTAGGAAAATTTTGGTGGTTCTAAGGAAGAAGGAATGGGAAGAGGAAATGTTTGAGATGGAGATTAAATGAGTAGCCATTGCTGCGCAATGATGAGAAGAGATTAAAGAAGTTACAAGAGAAGTGAGTAGAGCTTGAGCTAATATGGTAGTTGTCTGAGTGGAGAATAGGGCCCCTATATGAAGAATGTTTTGGAGATAGAAATGACAAGATTTGACAAATATTTGAATATATAGGGTGAGAGTAAAGAATGGAGGATAATACTGAAGTTGTAAACTTGAGAGACTGGAATTGATGTGTAGTGACTGAGAAATTTGGAAGACAGGTGAACTTAAGAGAAAGCTGTTTTAGACATGTTGAATTATCCATAGGACATCCAGTTGGAAATATCTAATAGTCAATTGGTATTGCAAAGATGAAGCTTAGGAGTAGACTGGTTAGATATAATATATCTGGGAATGACCTGCTTAGAGAAGGAGAGCTGATGAGGCCACAAGTGAGGTTATATAGAGAGAAGAGACAAGACAGAACTTTGGAACATCACTGATATGGATGAGTCATCAACAAAGGAAATTGAAAAGCACATTAGACTGTTTGAAGGAGAACCAGGAGAAAAGTGGTCACTAAAAGATCCAGAGAGGAAAGAGTGTCAGGGAAGAAAAGAATGGTCAACAATTTCAAATCCTGAAGAGAGGTCAAGTAGGAAGACCACTGAGAAAAAATGATGTTTTTAAAAAAAAGATGACATAGGGGCAGCTAGGTGGCATAGTGGATAAAGCACCAGCCCTGGAGTCAGGAGTACCTGGGTTCAAATCCGGTCTCAGACACTTAATAATTACCTAGCTGTGGCCTTGGGCAAACCACTTAACCCCGTTTGCCTTGCAAAAAAAAAACCTTAAAAAAAAGATGACATGTAATTTTGGACATATCCGTTTCATTTGAGGTTTAAAGTCTGCTTACAGGTAGTTAGGAAGAGGAAAGAAAGGAACAGGGAGGCACCCAGCAGAGGAAACATTTACAAGTAGGCAGCTCTTCATAAATTTCCTTTCTGTTCTTTGTTAAGTATGAGGCAAGTATCTCAGATGCATGGGTTCAGGGATGGGGATGCTGTGGAATGCTTGAAGAGAGGATAGTTTGTCTTTAGTGAGATTCCAACTGAGATGAGTTTGTAGCAAATGCAATCAGCATAGATATGTGACTTCTAGTTTTTTTTAGCAGCATAAACTAAGCTTAGCAGATGTAGGATCTGAGGAGGGAGCAGATTGAGGTTTAGCAAGGTTTTTTTCCCCCTTTGAAGCAGTATCAATATGTATTTTTAAAAATCTAATTTAATTTTTTCAATGAACAGAATTATATTTTATCTTGCTTCTACTCCCCCTACTGGGAAAAAATAAAACAAAACCTTTGTAACAAATATGCAGTAATCAACCATAACAGATTTCTACATTGGCTGTATCCAAAAAAATAATGTCTTCATCTGTCTCCTGACTCTATCACCTATCAGGAGATAGGTGGCATATTTCATTATTCATCCTCTCAAAACATAGCCTGTCATTGTGTTAGTGAATATTCTTAAGTTTTTCAAGGTTATTTGTCTTTGCATTGTTGATGTAGAAACTGTTTTTCTGCTTCTATTCACTTTATTCTTTATCACTTTTATATGTCTTCCCAGATTTCTCTGAAACAGTTCTTCTTCAAATGATGTCTTTATAGTGTCTTATAGAATAATAGCATTCCATTACATTCATGTATCATAATTTCTTCAGACATCCCCTAGTTGATGAGTACCTTCTAGTTTCCATTTCTTTGCCACCCTAAAAAGAGCTAATATAAATACAGGGTACTCTAAGTTTACAAAAAGCACTAAGACTTTTGGAACACCTTGTATTTTTGTACAGAAGGGCTTTTTTCCTTTTGGTTTGATTTCTTTGGATTATAGGCTTAGTAGTGGTAATGTTGAGTTAGAGGGTGTACACAGTTTTGTAACTTTTTTGGGCACAGTTCCAAATTGCTTTCCAGAACAGCTGAATTCAAAGTTCTACCAATAGTGCATTAATCCTACAGCTTTCTCCAGCATTTGTCATTTTCATCAACTTTTCCAGTACAATGGATGTAAGGGTAGAACCTCACAGTTGCTTTAATTTTTTTTATTTCTTTAAATATTAGGAAATGGCAAACCACTCCAGTATTTTTGCAAAGAAAACCCCAAATGGGGTCATGAAGATTTGGTCACAACTGAAATGACTAAACAATACAATTAGTGATTTGGGATACTTTTTCATAGCATCCTTAAAAAACTGCCTGTGTCTTCATTTTGACCTTTTATTACTTGGAGAATATCTTTTAATTTATTTAATTTGTATCGCTTTTAAGGTATAAATTTTGAAAGGGAAGTGGTGAAGCCAGAACTAGGGTGATGGCCTTGCAAGTTCTAGAGAGGTGCAGAGATTTTAAGTCATGGGAGGATAAAGATTAGGTCTGGGAAGAGAGTGAGGCACTTGGAGAGATGACTGGAAATTGAGTTCAGATAAAGTATTTTCTTCATTGTGGTCATGTCTGTGTGGGTGCTGGAAAGATCATGGCATGACCATTCTTGTTTGTAGATAGTTGAGGGACAGTTGTGGAGGAGGCCATGAGAGTTTAGCAAACTGAGAAACTGGAAGATTTGAGTATTTGATTGAGCATGTCTGTTGAACCTATATTTTGAAGTCACATAAAAGGAGAGTACAATTTAAGGTGTGGACGAGATTGTAATTCAGATTCCTTAGCTAATAGTTTCACATTGAGAAATGAGGGAGACTATCCTGAGGACTGGTAGGTAATAATCACTAGGATCTGGGTTATAAATCTGGATGAAGGAAACCTCAGTGTGATGGTGGTAGAGAATGTGGAAGTTGCAGTGGAGTATTCTAATTCTATCCTAGTTATTTGATAGCATGAGAATGAATAGATTCCACCTGAACTGGAAAGGAAGGACTAGGATGCAGGGTCACACGGGAGGAGACAATTTCCAGTGAAAGTGGGAAATTTGAAGGAACATGAGAGGAAGATACCTAAAACAAAGGGAAGTTTATTACTTATAGAGTGGGAATTCCTAGGGACATAGGGGAAGATATTGGAAGATATAAAGTGCCGGGGAGGGGATCAGTACAGCATATGGGGTTGAAGGATTTGGAATTATGAGAATCACTGTCTGGAACTAGAGAATGGGTTTTGTTCTTTGGAGTCCTAATATCCTTTCACATTGCAACTTTCCCCATCAAATTTTCAATATATTGTGGCTTGGCATAAAGATTAAATTAGAATTTTTTGTGAGTTTTTTACTTACATGTGAAGACCAACAGATGACCCAGAAAAACTTTAGAAACTTAGTAATGCATAATACGTACATATATATATATATATATATATATATATATATATATATAATATTATAGAATATCAACTTATTTATTAATTTATTCATTCATTTATTTATTTATTTTAGTTTTTGCAAGGCAATGGGGTTAAGTGGCTTGCCCAAGGCCATACAGCTAGGTAATTATTAAGTGTCTGAGGCCGGATTTGAATTCAGGTACTCCTGACTCCAGGGCCGGTGCTCTATCCACTGCGCCACCTAGCAGCCCCTATATTTATTTTTAATGCCATAATAATTTAGACTTCTTCTCTTATATGAAAAGAGGGCCAAAATTTTTTACATGAATTTTTCAGATCACAGGGGCACCATGTGCCTTACCTCCTATGATGTGGAAGGAATAACTTTTCATTTTACACTTGAATAAATTGGGGCTCCTAAGGACAAATGTATTAGCCCAAGGTTGTAAAGTTATTAAGCCATGAAGCCAAGACTCAAACTCAAGTTACTTATCTCTTAGACTTTAGAGAGATTAGAAATCCATTGAATTGGAGGAGCTCATTTGAGGAAGTCAGGTGAACAAAGTCTAGGTTCTAGATGTCTTTTTGTGATCTTATCTTTACTCTGTCTTACTGGGTCTGATAGTCTGGGTTCTTGAGAATACCTGTGCTATCCTGGCAGGAGCCGCACCTGGGAACTCATCCCCAACAGGGATCCCTCTGACCTGAGCTAGGTAACAGGGGTCTGACACACATATTTCAGAATAGGTTTGGGATTTTTTGATTAATCATGCATTTTGGATTTATTTCCTTTGAGATAACTGTAGGACTGTTTCATTTAACTGTCACATATTGCTTTGTCATTTAATAATTTTAATAAATGCAGAGCTCAAACATTAGACAAAGATTGTGAAGGGAGATGGTGGACTGGGATCCTTGAACAATATAATGCCCTTATTTTGCATACACAAAGTAAGAATATTTTCCTCTTCTTTCCCTAAATAGCTGTTTCAGTATATAGTCACAGCCTTCTTGGTTTTGAAAATAATGATGACCCTGGTTTATGCAGTTCATTTTAGAATGGTTTCCTGACAGTCTGATGTCCCTAGGGTCAGACTTGGATGTTTTTTCTACTTTCTTTTACAGTTTCCTAAAAGTATAAATTTATTTTAAGTTGTTGTCTTTGACAAGTACCTAAATATCTAGATTTTTCTCCAGTGTCTAAAGTAAAATGTCAGTCCATCCTTGCCTTACTCTGAACTTGCATGTTGTATGATTTGACAAGGTAAATTTATAAAGCACTGGTGTTAAATGAGACCTTTATGAATGGTGGCTATCTGTACCTCACATCCTTAAGAATAAAATGTGTTTGCTGAGATTCAGATTCTTAGAACTTTTGAGTACAGATGATTTTGGCTTAATTTCCCACATTTACTTCCTGTGCCACATGAGATAAAAATAAAAGGAGATCGATTAGTGTGTCTGATGTGGCCTGAGAATGATCCAAATTCACATTTGAATCTCACCCAGTATGTAAAGCACATGAAATTTCACTTTAGACTAAAACTCACTTGCAGCAACCACAGAACCATCCAACAGAGAGGAGTTGATCTATCTGATCTATTCTGATAGATATTTTCAGCGTTTCTTAAGAGTGCTAAATGTTAGGTAGATGCACTCAAGGTTACTTCTCTAAATTCTTTAATTAATAAGTAACCAGGTTTCCTGAAACTATAACAATCCTGAGGTTTAGTTTCTTTATGCACATATAATTGCATTGTAAGTGACAAGGTCAGTTAGCTGGCTCCTTTCCCTCCTCTCTTAGAAACCCCTTCTTTGTTGCTTTTGATTTTAATAGCTCAGAGCTGATACTTATATGGTGCTTTAAGGCTTGCAAAATGCTTTAAAAATATCTCTTTATTAACATAATAGCCCTAGAGGTAGGTGTGTTGCTCTGAAGATGTGTTGCACTGGACCTGGTATATGCTAGGAGTCCTTGAGCAGTCAAAGATAAAAATTGCCTCTTCCACCACCCCCTTTAGCTGACCTTATTTGCACCTTTAGCTCAACTTTCATTGTGTCCTTGAAGGCAGAACCAGCCACAAGACAGTCACCAGTCAACCTGCACCAGGTTGATAAACCATTAGTGCAGCCAAGCAGACCCTCCTCTCCTATCTTCATAGTCTAGCTGTTCCCAAGGAGAAAGAATGCTGTTTTTGCCATCCTACTGACTCCTGTTCCCTCTCTCTTTCTGCTCCCTTCCTTCTCCCATGCTGCTCCCCTTTGGAGGAGATTGCCCTCTACTCCTTTGGTGCCATTAGACTTCCCTCTTTGTGGTAGCTCATGAATATTCAGTTTTTGTCCGGATTTAGAACTCCTTTGTACTAGGTATAGGAGTTCCATTGGTATGTGCATTTATTTGGGAATCAGTGTAGTTTCAATCTCATGGAAATGTGATTTTTTCTTTTAATAGGCACTGTTATTATTGTCCCATTATATACATATGCAAACAATATACATATGCAACAATAATAAACAAAAATCAACCACTACAAAATTCACATTTACTAGCATATACAACTCATAACATGTTGAGCATTGGCATGATTTTTGGTCTAAAGATATGTCTCCCAAGGATGATTACTAACTTTAAAGTAGTTTGGTGCTCATTTGTGTTGATAAATTTGCATGCATTTGTTTGAAATCAGTCCTATTTCTCTGTGGTCTCTATTTTAGGGTCATGTATTGTTGTATCTCATTGATTAGAAAATAATAAATTACTTTATTTCTTGCTATGGACAAATATAGAAATTGAACAAACTAAGATTTTTCTCCAGATAGTGTTAAAATTCTCCAATAAAATCCCACCCTCTTTGTAGCATGTTGATGACCTTGAAGTCTTTGAAGATTGTGCCTGCTGAGTACGAGCTCTGCTAGGATCCTGCCAAACTGGAAAAGCTTTCAGTTCAGGCCTATTATAGATTGATCAACTATCTGTAGCCAAAGCTCTCTCTAGATTCAGAGATGCTCACTTCCAGGTTATGTTCCTGGAATATACATACATACACAACACACACACATATATATGTATATATATACAAAAAATATACATATTTTTCAGGATGCTGAATTGGTTGGTCAGCATCTTTGCAGTGTGATTTCCTAAGGTGGAAAGCTATTTATTTTAGTTAGTGGGAGTTCTTTTCCCTCATCTTTGTTTGGAGGTTGAAGATAGCTCACTTTTATGAACCACTTTGAGAAATTTGAGAAAATCCTTTGTGAAAATCCTCCCCTACTCTCCCATTGAGCAAATCCTGCCCCCCCATCAGAGCAGCTCCCCATGCCTTTTCAGCAAAGGGATGAGGGTACATACCCCATAATCTTGTTTATTGATGCTCATAAAATCTATCAACCTTTATGTTTTTGCATATTATTTTTTGAAATTTAATTTATAAACTAAAATATTTACATATAATTTTTTGTAGTAAACAGAAGGAAGTCAGCAAACTTACTAGAGCTAAATAAATGTATATCTTCTACTAATATCACTTTTCAGGTATACTCATGGTACTTCCCTTCTACAGAAAAATAATTAAGGAAAATCAACCACACCATAATTCATATTTGACAGCATATGATGCTTTCATAACACTTTAAACATTGGTATAATTTTTGGAGTAAAAAATATGGCCTCCTTGTATGGCTGCTTACTTTCAAAGGACATGATACTATATGTTTTGGAAAGCATGAGCTTGTTCTGGCATCTGAGGAATAATAACTAAGTAGGGATGGTTTAATTGTCAAAATTTTCTATTTCATGAATTTGTGGCCACAATGATTGATCCAACCTATTTCTTATGACCTGGAAAGGTTGTCATCTGCAGTGGTGGAAAACTCCCATATAATTAAAAAAATTCTACAGTTCTTTTTAGTTTTGATTGATGTAGGCCTATAGATGGGTAATGAATGGATATAAAAATCCAAACATATATCTAAATAAATGAGCAGAGAGTCTCTGCTATAATATCACACTTGCCTGTATGTAGGATAGATGGGCAGCAAAATCATAATTTTTCAACTTAAAAAAAAAAGATGTATCTTAATGTTATGTGCATGTGTATGGTCCTCATATTCTAACTTCTGGTTCTCTTGAAATTCATTCCTAATTTTTTGCTATTTAAATTTTTTTTTCAAAATAAAAGTTTGTTTTTAATGATCAAAAACCCATTTTTCTCATTCTCTCAAATTGGGGGGAAAGAAGAGAAAAAATAAAATCCTCATAACAAATATACATAGTAAAGCAAATTCCTTCATTAGTCATTTTCTTTTTTTCTTTTTTTTTTAGGTTTTTGCAAGGCAAACAGGATTAAGTGGCTTGGCCAAGGCCACACAGCTAGGTAATTATTAAGTGTCTGAGACCGGATTTGAACCCAGGTACTCCTGACTCCAAGGCCGGTGCTTTATCCACTACGCCACCTAGCCTCCCATTTTTTTTTTCATTAGTTATTTTCAAAGAATATGTATCAATTTGCACTTGACTTTATCTCCTCTCTTTTAGGAGGGTGGGTATCATGCTCTGTTTTGAATCTTTGAAATCCTGGACATTGTCTTTATTAGAGTTCTTAAGTCTTTCAGAAGTGTTTTGTCTTTACTTTAGAAAAAAAATTAGAGTGCATATTTTTATTTTGTGATCTGAAGTGGAAACAAGTGTTGACTTGGTATAAGAAATCTGATCAAAGAACCGGTAGGGGGAGCAGTAGGTTTTTATTTTCTATGGTTTCCTTTTGACATGGTCAGTTGTTCCTAATTTCAGTTTCTAATGAATAAATATTAGTATTTCCCGAATATTTACTGATAAAAATATAGATAGCAAGTATGCATAGAAAATGTTTTTGTATGCTGATATTCTTATTACCAATAAAAATAATAAATTGGCTTACCTAAAAAGGATAGACATTTTGTTTTACTTGAAAAGAGATGCTCAACTAATTATAAATGTCAATATTGCATATAAGACTATTTATGAATATTTATGCAAATATTAATGCCAAAACTTCTTTCTTTTCTTTTTTCCCTTTTTCGTTTTTTATGGTGGGGTTGTAAAAATAGTCAACTTTAAAGTTTTTATTTGTTGATCTAGAACACACGAATAAGAAAAACAGCTTTGCTTGTCAATAAGACTTATTTAATGGATGCTTTTTTTTTCTCAGCCTTTGTAGGAAGGATGGATTTTGATTGCTAGTGAAGATTTGCTTGTTGCATGGCAATGTAATTCAAACATTGAGGTGACTTAGGAAATGAAATTCTCCTGTAGTAAGGAATATACAGAGATGCCAAAGAGCAAGAAAGCATTTGTTTTCTTTGGTTGTAGACATCATAGTGGCAGTGATAGAATGAAAGAATAGTGTACCTGCTGTTTTATTGGCTTCTTTGTGACTTTTTTTTTGAAGACTGATTGCTATTGATAAAATAAACAAATAAAAAATCCTCAAAGATTATTGGCAGAGTTTAAGAAGTTTCTTGTTAAATTCTTTTTTTGTTGGAGACTGGAGGTGCAGATTAGGTTAGCTAATTTTTACTTAAAACACATTTCTTCTGCTTTTAATAGGGTTAAGGACTGAAAAACATTTTGAGGGACTTTCATCATCATAAAGAAGTATTTAATTTATTAAATCTGTTTACTTATTACACACCTTGATCCTGAAGTTGAAAAGCTTAAGTTATATAATAAATATATAAATATGATAAGTAAATAAATATAAATATAAATAAATAAAGATAAGTAGACAAAAAGAAGATTCCACTAATTTTATTATTCTTAGAAGTTCAGTTCTAGCAAGTCTTCTGAAGAAAAACACTAAAAATGGATGACAGCATCTTCAGTTTCAGGTTTTCATAATGAAAGTGGTCAACCCTTTTCCAGACTTGCACCCTTCAATACAATTGATGATTGAATCTGCCAATTTCTTTACAGTTCTGATTTTATTTTTCTTGATCTCTTTTAATGCTGCACAGGTTTTTTCAGGAATTTGTTATCTTTGTTTTTACCCTATTACTTTTCAAGCTTATTAACATATCTTTAAAAGGGTTCTAACAGTTCTTAGAGGTCCATTAGGAGAAGGCTATTATAATAGAGATCCCATTACCTAATCTCTGAAAAAGCTGGGATGATCTTTTTATTTTTAACCTCTGGTTCCTTTTACTTTGGTAGGCAGCAAATAGATGAATTTAGAATTGTTTTTTATAAACTGCTTGCCATTTGATGAGGTGAAATCAGATTCTTTGAAATGTTAGATACACCCTTAGAGTAAATTATAGCTTTGTGAAGTTGTATACCTAGTCAAAGGTAGTATGCTTTTGATTCTTTTTGGGGTGGATAGGGTATTTGTTAAAATCATTTCAGCTCTTCTTTTGCTAGGTCATTAAGAGGTAGTTGGGCCAAATATGTATAAGCTTTGTTCCTAATCTCTGAGTGTGACATCTATCTGTGACTTCTATCTAGCATTTTTAGACTTTCTCACAAAATGTCCCATTCAGCTGAGTATTGGCCCCTGACAATTTTTGGATGCTGAAACATGGCCCTTTTTGACCAGTAAGAGATGGAAGGTTCCCAACCATATAATTCTCATAGACCCCCAAAATTCAAGCCTGATGAATTTGCTCAGTCATTTTTCTGAGTCAAAGAGGTATTTGTGAGGAGACTGTATTTTTTAAAGTTTTACCAGCATTAGATAGATGATGTTTTTTGTAGTATTTTCTTTAGGTATCACACGATAGCAAAGTAGATATTTATTAATTTCTCTACATGAAGATGCCTTCATTCCCTTACAGGTCTACCTACTTCACCTGGGAGCTATTCCTTGTCATGATGCTCTAGGGGGTCACTTTTCAAGTCAGAATTCTTTTTTTTTTCTTTAGGTTTTTGCAAGGCAAATGGGGTTAAGTGGCTTGCCCAAGGCCGCACAGCTAGGTAATTATTAAGCGTCTGAGACCAGATTTGAACCTAGGTACTCCTGACTCCAGGGCCAGTGCTTTATCCACTACGTCACCTAGCCGCCCCTTAACTTTATATTAAACAAGCTAATGGAAGGAAAGGTTTTTTTCCCCTTTCTGTGACAGTGAAAGGAAATGTTATTTACAAGGAAGCAAATTTAGGACTAATGTGAGGAAAAACTTCCTAGTAATTAGAGCTGACCAAAGATGGAAGAGACTCCCTCCTTGGAGATGTTCAACTAGAAGTTAGATGTGCACTTGGTGGTATGTTATAATGGGGATTCTTTTGTGGATGGGTTGGACTGCCATTTTTTAAATCTTGTGATTTTTAAATTGAACCTCTCCTGCTTAATTCTAAACTATTTAGCATATATACCTGAGAGCTTACTTTACTTATCTGTCAAGCTATCTTTTTGTGATTTTAGTACAGGACTGTTGAAAGATGGAGATTTGTTCTTAGTGAAAGTTTTCTTTCATTTTTTTAATATGTAGATATTTATAGATGTTACATTTTATACCATTTTATTGGATAAATTTCTATGTATATGAAATATTTGGTGCATAGAAAACCATAGTTATAATGATTTTGTTGTAATATTTGATGTAAGAAAATGTTAAGCAATTTGAATCCCTTGTAACTCATTCCTTAATGAATTACTTGACTTATTGTGGGTCTTTCACAGATAGGAAATACAGGTCTATTATCACCGAAAGACAAGAGAATAGAAGAAAGTCTCTGATTTGATTTTTGATATTCCCCAGAACATCTTGTGAGATTACTTGTTTGATGTGAAGGTGTTTTATACAATAGCGAATTGTTTTTCTACTCTTACTGTAAGACCAATTTATTTTGTCTCCTGTTGAAGTAATCCATACCTGAGACTGAGGCTTACTTTAGATTGAAAGAAGACAGACTAAATCTTCAGCTAAATCAGAATTTTTCCTTTAAGTTTTGGATATAGTTAACCAGAAAGTGAAACATAACTGGACTAAAAAACCCAATTTTTGAAAAGTTCTTAAAAAATATCCAACAGCAACACTCCCCAAATTCACCAATAATAAGGATCTTTTTTTTTTTTGCAAGGCAGTAGGGTTAAGTGTCTTGTCCAGGTTCATACAACTAGGTAAATATTAAGTGTCTGAGGCTGAATATGAACTCAGGTCCTCCTAACTCCAGGACTGGTGATCTATCCTTTGAGCCACCTAGCTGCCCCCTAACAATCAGGGATCTTTACCAGATTTGATTCTTAAATTTGAATAGAGTTTTTGCTGTTGTTTGTTAAACTGAAGCATTAATAGAAAAATTTTTTTCAGGCTATCTAGTGGAAACAGAAAACTAAGATGAAGACAATTGCTATTGTATTAAAGAGACTTTTTCTTCTTTCCCAGAATCCTTGGGTTGTATTTAAGAACCTGTCATATAGAGGAGAAATGTTCTTTAATGGGGGAATGTTCTACTTAAAATTATTTTGCAAGGGATTATTCTGATAAATATTAAGTTAAAGTGATTGAGTTGAGTTAAAATCAAGGGTACCCATGCATATATAGAGCTCAGCGGTGGGTTGTGTTTGTTTTTGTTTTGTGTTAGGTGAGTGCAGGAGAAAATTAACATTTATTGTTTTCAGAAGAGATTCTACCATCATCTATCTTCACTATGTTTCTCTTGATCTACAATGTCGTTTCTTAAGGGATTGAATGCTGTTCATTAACTCAATAATGAGATGAGTAGGTTAGAAGTACCATAGCAAGATTATCACATATCAGTATTGGATGCACTGGGGAACTTAAAAGTTTTGAGTATATAATTTCTTTTTATTTTATCTCTGTTATGTATGGGTGAGAAAGCTTATAATGCTTTGGTCAATGTGTTAAGAGCTGTATACACTGGAGAAAAAATGCATTTGTGTCTATTATTTCCCTTGGAAATAGCTAATTGATTATTTGAAATCTTTAGAAAGAAAAATAGTTGACACATTTCTCATGGTGAAATTCTTTGCCATGTTGTTTGACTTGTTAAAAGATGTTTGTTTGTTTTTTTTAACTTCCCATCCTATCAATAATATATGTACTTTGTATCCTAGATGGTTTTGCAAACGTTAATAAACTTAATAATGATAATTAGTTTTAAATTGCATCTAAATTAAAGTTAAATTATTTTAAATAGTTTTATAAGAAACTTATTGAGACTCCTTGTTCGGGTCTATATAAAGATACATAGCATAAATGTATGTGTGCATATATGAAGTGAGTATGATATTATATGCATGAAATATACATTAAAACCCTATGGAATGTCCATTTCAGAGTGCCTTGGAAAGTCTTTTAGATCATTAAGTAGAAACTCAAGGATAAACACACATAGTCAAAAGACCTTAGTTTGAATCTTGCCATCGGCAAATAATTAGTCTGCTTCATTATCTGTAAGATGTGGAAAATAATACTTTAACTAAAGAAATGTTGGAACTTCTCTCATGAATGTGTTTACATATGATTTTTCATTATGTCTTCTTTCCCCCTTACCAACAATAAAGTCCATGAGGTTAGGTATTATCTTCTCACACTTTTCTTTTGTTTTCAATGCCCTGGACAGGGCTCTGTACACATTAGGCATCTAAAAGATGTTTACTGAATTGATGAGTTGAATATTTTTCAAAACCGTTTACTATATAGGTTTCAATTCCATTTTTGCCTCTAAATAAGTAATTTTGGATGGTCTGTTCTTTTAAGCTTAGTACTCATTTGTCTCAATTATTATGAAGGGCAAATTGTTATGGATAATGGATCTTCTGAGCTAGGAAAGGACTAGCACTCTTGAGGTATGAGGCCATAGTCCCAAATCTATCTTGGTTAATAACAATCTATGTTACATAGCATTATTTTGCTATACCTTGGAGTTCTTTGTTCTAATAGGATGCTCTGTCAATAATTGAAAGTTATTATTTTAATTTATTGTTTTTCTGGACAGGTTTTCATGAGATTTGAGCACTACTTTTCCATTGCTAGTTGTATCCTTTGAATCTTTTAGTTAATCTTGAAAACAAATCACTTGTCTGTAAAATAGCTGGCAAAAAATTCAGTTTCCTTCCTACTACAGAGGTATAGGAGTTTGGAGTAAAAACATCTTGAGAGTCTTGGAAAAAGAGTTAATAAAATATTGCCATTATTTATAATAGTGAATTACCCTGAGTATTTGCCTACTTACAATTAGAGGTGATGAAAATCAGTCTAGGACTTAGTTCTCTCTTTGCCCTCTTGGTAACTTTACTTTTTAATTTATAACAGAATACATGTGTGAGGCAGCATGCAAATAGTCTAATCATTTGAAAGTTCAGCTAGAAGGCAGAAGTAAGCTGTGAAACTTTAATTATTTATGAATATTTCTCATGTAATCAATCTTCCTTGCCACCATTTAACCCCTGATAGCAGTGTATTAGATTAGATCAACCCAATGATGTTGGAATCTAGTGCCCTTGAGAATATGTACATTCAGTGTTTCTAGCTCAAGAAGGGTCATTATTTCTCTAGACTGAATTTGGTCCATCATTTAGCCAAATATCTGGAGCAGCCAGATGAAGGGGGCTTACTATATACACTGTGGTTTCTGGAAGTGACTGAGCAGTTGTATTGCTTATATGTACCTCTTCCTGGATCATGGAATCTAAACATTGCAGAGCTGGAGGGGATCTTAGAACTTATCCTGCATTTTAAAGATAATTAAAGGAGGGCCAGAGAAATTATGATACAATTTTGTTATTTGCAAAACAGAACTAGAGCCAAAGACTCCTGATTCCCAGTGTAAAATGATATTTATTACATGATTTTACCTTACTCACAAGTTATATTTCTCTTTTTTGCTTAGCTCAAAGCCCAACTCCCCTAATACCAGTGACCCAAGTTCCAAATCATGTTTTTACCTTATCCTAGTCCAGTGGGATTATAGAGAATTTTTTTCAGTATCGATCGTGGTAGTTGTCTTTATAATTAGTTTAAACATGGAGATAGTTCTCGTTATAGAAAAGACATCAGCAAATTGGAAAACATCCAGAGTT
Source organism: Macrotis lagotis (assembly GCF_037893015.1). NCBI lineage: Eukaryota > Metazoa > Chordata > Mammalia > Peramelemorphia > Peramelidae > Macrotis > Macrotis lagotis. Next base: position 25,854,682 of record NC_133665.1, on the reverse strand, counting down.
GGATGACAAAACTAATGAAGGAACAATTAAAGTAACTGTGATTTTTGGTCTAGAGAAGACAAGAATTGGAATTTAGGATTGGGATTTGGAGTTGTTAAATTTTTGAAGGTAGATCATATGAAAAAAGACTAAAACTTATTCCTCTTGACATAGTGAGTCAAAGTTGGACAGAGGCAAATTTTCCTTTGATTTAAGAAAAAAACTTCCTAATCATTAGATTGGTATAAAATTGGTATTGCTGGATCAAAGGTACCTTAATACCCATCATTTTTTGCTTTTTATTTCAATTATTTTAGCCAATCCAATGGGTGTGAAATGATATCAGTGTTTTAATTTGTGTTTCTGTATTCAATAATGATTTACAAAATTTTTATATGACTATAAATTCTTTTGATTTATTTATCTACAGGCTGCCATTCATATCCTTTGACCAGTTATCACATGAAAATGACTTGTTTTGGAGCAGCTAGGTGCTCAGTGGATAGAGCACCGGCTCTGGAGTCAGGAGGACCTGAGTTCGAATTCAACCTCAGACACTTAATAATTGCCTAGCTGTGTGACCTTGGCAAATCACTTAGCCCCATTGCCTGAAATAAATAAAATTTTAAAAAAAGAAAATGACTTGAATCTTATAGGTTTGAAAAAGCTATTTATGTATTTTAGTTATGAGATATTTATCTAAGAGCCTGTCTTATAAATTCCCTTCTCAAATTTCTGCTTTTCTTTTGATTGATCTTGGCTATATTTGCTTTATTTGTACAAAATCTTGAATATAATAAAAATTATATATTTTACGCCTATCACTACTCTCTATTGTTTATTCATAAATTATTCACCTATCTATAAATCTGATAGGGAATATGTTTCAAGTTCTTTGAATTTTCTTATATCATTTTTTTAGATCATGTATCCATTTTGATCTTGTCTTGATAAATGTGTAAGTTGTTCATTGAACTTTGCTCATTTTCTGTCAGACTTCTTTCCAATTTTTCCAACAATATTTTTTTTAGGTTTTTGCAAGGCAAATGGGATTAAGTGGCTTGCCCAAGGCCACACAGCTAGGTAATTATTAAGTGTCTGAGGCTGGATTTCAACTCAGGGATTCCTGACTCCAGGGCCAGTGCTCTCTCCACTGCGCCACCTAGCCACCCCTCCAACAATTTTTTTTTACCAAATAATGAATTCTTAAATCTTTATACTTGTCAAAACAACATTAGTATAGTCATTTGCTGCTGCATACTTTGTCTACTCTGTTCCATTGATCTACCTTTCTATTTTTTAGTTTATATTAGATAGTTTTGGTAATTACTACCTTATAATACAATTCAATATCTGGTACTGCTAGCACTCCTTTCTTTACATTTTTTTTATTAGTTCTTTTTTTTTTAATTTTTTTTATTTTTTTTGCAAGGCAAATGGGGTTAAGTGGCTTGCCCACGGCCACACAGCTAGGTAATTATTAAGTGTCTGAGACCGGATTTTTTATTAGTTCTTTTGATACTCTGTGCCTTTTGTTCTTCCATATAAATTTTATTATTATTATTTTTTCTAACTCAGTAAAATAATTTTTTGGTAGTTTAATTGAGTAGCATTGCATATATAAATTTAGGTAAAGTTTTTATTATATTTACCTACTCATGAACAATTAATATTTCTCCAATTATTTAAATATGATTTTATTTGTATAAAAAGTTTTTTGATATTGTTCATAATTCATAACAAACCTGGATTTGTTTTGGCAAGTATAATCCCAGGTATTTTATACTGTCTAGAGTTATTTTAAGTGGGGTATCTCTTACTATCTCTTCTTATAGGTTTTTGTTTATGATATATAGAAAAATTGATGACTTATGTAGGTTTACTTTATATCCTGCTATTTTGCTAAAGATATTGTTTTAACTAACTTTTTAGTTGAATTTTTGGAATTTCCCAAGTATATTATCATATTACTTATTCTGATTTCTTCTACTTCTTTTTCTTCTCTTTGCTGCTGCTAGGATTTCCAATATAATATTGACTAATACTGATGACAGTAGACATGTTTCACATCTCTGACCTAACTGGGAAGACTTCTAACTTATCCCCATTACAAATAATACTTGTTAATTGTTTTAGGTAGATGATTTTTATCAATTTAAGGAAAAATCCATTATCTCTATCTTTAAGAGTTTTAATAGAAATAAGTATTGTATTTTATCAAAAGCTTTTTCTATATTGATATAATCATTTGATGTTTTTTTTGTTGCTTTTATGGTTGACATAATCAATCAGTGTTAATAGTTGGCCATATATTTAACCATCCCTACATTCCTGGTAAAAAAATCCCACTTGGTTATAATGTATAATCTTTGTAATATATTGTTGTAATCTTCTAGCTAGCAATTCAGTTTTAGGGCCACCCTGGGAAATCTATTATGGACAATGCCATCTACATCCAGAGGGAAAAAGCAACAAAACAATAAAAAACAGAATCTGAATGGATGCTATGTGTACTTATTAAAAATTTCTCTTATTTTTTCCTTCCTATTCCATGGTTTTCTTTCTTTTCTCTTAAATCTAATTCCTCATAAAAAAATGACCAACATTGTAAATACATTAAATAAAGGTATGTATACAACTTTTACCAGATTGTTTGTTGCTGACGGTAGCAGGGTGGGAAGGGAAGGTGACAGAAAAATGTGCAATTTATTAATATGCAAGTGAAAGAAAGTTGAAAATTTTTATGACATGTAATTGGAAAACTAAAATAAAATATCAATAAAAAAGTGACTTTACCAAAGTCACAACAGTATATAAAAAAAGGATTTTTAAAAAGTTATTTATTTATTTTGAATTTTATAATTTTTCCTCTAATCTCGCTTCTCCCCCCCCCATAGAAGGCAGTCTGTTAGTCTTTACATTGTTTCCATGGTATACATTGATCTAAGTTGAATGTGATAAGAGAGAAATCATATCTGTAAGGAAGAAAAATAAAGTATAAGAGATAGCAAAATTATATAATAAGATAACTTTTTTTTAAAAAAATTAAAGTTAATAATCTTTGGTCTTTGTTCAAACTCCACCATTCTTTCTCTGGATACAGATAGTATTCTCCATTGTAGATACTCCAAAATTGTTCCTGATTGATGCACTGATGGAATAAGCAAGTCCATTAAGATTAATCATCACCCCCATGGTGTTGTTATGGTGTACAATGTTCTTCTGGTTCTGCTCATCTCACTCAGCATCAATTCATGGAAATCTATCCAGGCTTCCCTGAATTCTCACCCTCCCTGGTTTCTAGTAGTGTTCCATCATACACATATACCACAGTTTATTAAGCCATTCCCCAATGGATGGACATTCATTCAATTTCCAATTTTTGCCACCACAAACAGGGCTGCTATGAATATTTTTGTGCAAGTGATGTTTTTACCCTTTTTCATGATCTCTTCAGTGTATAGACTCCATAGTGGTATTGCTAGATCAAAGGGTATGCACATTTTTTGTTGCCCTTTGGGCGTAATTCCAAATTGCTCTCCAGAAAGGTTGGATGAGTTCACAGCTCCACCAACAATGTATTAGTGTTCTAGATTTCCCACATCCCTTCCAACATTGATCATTGTCCTTTCTGGTCATATTGGCCAGTCTGAGGGCTATGAGGTGGTACCTCATAGATGCTTTAATTTGCATTTCTCTAATAAGTAGTGATTTAATACAATTTTTCAGATGACTATGGATCGCTTCAATTTCCTCATCTATAAATTGTCTTTGCATATCCTTTGACCATTTGTCAATTGGGGAATGGCTTGTTTTTTTTAATTTGATTCAGTTCTTTTTATATTTTTAGAAATGAATCATTTGTGAGAAATACTAGTTGTAAAAATTGTTTCCCAAGTTACTACATTTCTTTTGATCTTGGTTACAGTGAGTTTTGTCTGTGCAAAAGCTTTTTAATTTAATGTATTCAAAATTATCTAGTTTGTTTGTAATGATATTCTCCATCTCTTCCTTGGCCATAAACTGCTTCCCTTTCCATCGATCTGATAGGTAAACTATTCCTTGATCTTCTATTATGCTTAAAATATTGTTTTTCATGTCTAAATTCTGTATTCATTTTGATCTTATCTTGGGATAGGGTGTGAGGTGTTGGTCTAATCCTATTTTCCCAATAGTTTTTATCAAAGAGAGAGGTTTTTATCCCAATAGCTGGACTCTTTGGGTTTATCAAACAGCATATTACTTTAATCATTTCCTGCTATTGCACCTAGTCTATTCTACTGATCCACCCCTCTATTTCTTAGCCAATACCAGACAATTTTGATGACTGATGCCTCATAATATAATTTTTGATCTGGTAGGGCTAGAGCACCTTCTTTTGCGCTTTTTTGATTTTTTTAAAGAATGATTTTATTTATTTTGAATTTTACAATTTTCCCCCTAATCTTGCTTCCCCTGCCCCGCCAGAAAGCGGTCTGTTAGTTTTTATGTTGTGTTTCCATGGTATCCATTGATCTAAGTTGAATGTGATAAGAGAGAAATCATATCCTTAAGGATGAAAAATAAAATATAAGATAGAAAAATTACATAATAAGGTAATGGTTTTTTTTAATTAAAGGTAATAGTCCTTGGTTTTTGTTCAAACTCCACAATTCTTTCTCTTGATACAGATGGTATTCTCCATCATAGATACCCCAAAATTGTGCCTGATTGTTGCACTGATGGAATGAGCAAGTCCATTAAGATTGTTCATCACCCCCATGTTGCTGTTGTACATTGTTCTTCTGGTTCTGCTCATCATAAGTTCATGCAAATCCTTCCAGGCTTCCCTGAATTCTCACCCTTCCTGGTTTCTTTCTTTTTAAAAAAAAATTATTATATTTGTTTTTATTTTTGTGCAAATGATTTTTTTTATACATTACTAAAATATTCTTGTTTAAGAGTAAACATGATACCCCCTACCCCCAAAATAGACCCTCATGAGAAATAAAGTAAAGAGGAAAAAATTAAAATTAAAAAAATAATAATAGGGGCAGCTAGGTGTCATAGTGGACAGAACACCTGCCCTGGAGTCAGGAGCACCCGAGTTCGAATCCGGCCCCAGATACCCCACAATCACCCAGCTGTGTGACCCTGGGCAAGCCACCCCAACCCCTTGCCCTGCAAAAACCAAAACCAAATAAAATAATAATAATAATAACGATAATAAAAATGTGCATCACTCTTTGTTCCACTACCAGCTCTGTCTCAGGTAGATCACATTCTTTATGATAAGTCATGACAAAAGTTACTTCCATATTTTTCCACTGTTGCCATTGCTGATATTTGTGCTAAGTTTTCCTCACTGAATTCAACTTCCTATGTTACGGTATCATGAGTAAGGGAAAACACTGACTTTTGAGAGTTTCTGCAGCATCCAGTCCTCAGTAAAGTAAGAGTTGAATAAACCATGGCAATTGTAACTAAAAGCTTCTATGGGTGGGCGAATTTAAACTGACTATAAACCTAGCACTGAGCCTAATCCTGACCCTATCCCTAAAACTAAACCAAAACCACCTCTTAACTCTAACCCTAACCCTAAATCTGACTCTAAAGATAACCCAAGCCTGATACTAACCCTAACCATAACCTCAAACCTAACCCTAAAACTAACCCTGACAATAACATCAAGCCTCACCCCAACCCCAAACCTAAATCAACCCTAACCAAAAACCTAACCCTAATAGCAACCCTAAGCTTAAGGCCAAATCAAACCCTAACCCAAACCCTAACCCTTTCCCTATCCCTAACCCTAACCCTCACTCTAACCCTAACCCTAACCCTAAGCCAAACATTAAACCTAAACCTCATCCTAGCCCTATCCTCAAATCTAACCCCAAACCTAACCCTAACTAACTGAAACTGAAGAGGGAATTTCTAATTCTGGCATCAAAGTTGAGATAACAAGGGTGACTAGACTATACAGCAACAAGCACCTGTGGTATAGTATACTCTACCTGTGATAGAGTATAAAAGTGGTGAAAGTCTAGAATGGCAATAGGATTCTTTTTACAAATTATCTACAGCTCTGTGTTCTGTAATAGATTATTATGTCTTCGGGATCTACTAGATCTATAAATAAAACAAGAGAGATGCAGACTAAGTAAGGGGTGAGTACCCCAAACCTAACCCAAACCCTAACCATAACCCTAAGCCTAACTCTAACCCTAACCCTAACCCTAAGCAGACCAAGGACCTACCCCTGACATTCAAACAGACAAGAATCCCAACCCTAACCCTGGGCCTAACCCTAACCCAAACCCTAATGTTATCTAGAATACTTAAGTCTCCATAAATCCTATATCTGGTGCAATCTCTAAAGTGTAAGAAAACCAAAGGAGAAATATTTTATATGTGTGGATATTCCTGGTGTTATCTGGGCATGAAGTGCTATTTGTTTTCTTCTTGTCTCAAACTGCAACTAAAATCACTGAAAACAATTTTTCGGGGGTATATGTCTGATTTCAAGGAGAATCAACTCCATGAAGTCAAGGGTCGAACTTCAGTACGTTGACAAGAATGGCGTTTGAATGATAAACTGACTAAGCTGGTGGCTATGGGAATAGACAGCACGTGCTTAATGTAGGAGATTGGATAAAGGTAGAATTAGCAAAACTGAGCAAGAGAAAATAATTCAAAATGAATAGTTTGGTAATTGCCACTTAATAACTACACTGGGTGGCCTTGGGCAAGGCACTTAACCCCACTGTCTTATAAAAAAAAAGTCAAAAAATTATACTGGTAAATTAGTCTTAAGGGATCTTAATTAAGGTTAATAGGTTCAATATCCCTTCTCATTTTTTTATGCTTTTTTGAAATTCAGTCTTACTAAAACATGGGGCTACTATGAAGTTAATCCTAAGCACAGAGTGTAGAAAATGGAGTCTGCAATTGTAGAATATTTTCATATTCTTGGAAAGAGACAAAAAACTGGAATCAACCAAAAGGAAATCAATCATTTGAAAAATTCCAAAGCACAATGGGAATATTAAATAATAAATATTTCTCATCTTATTTTTCTTCTGCAAGCCCCTTCCCCCAAATATAACATATTTGCTTAAAGGGAGTTAATAAAGGAGCTTTCTTATCTTTTCATTGGATCCTAGTGAGAATCTGAATACAGTTATCCATAGAGTTAAAATTAAGTGATTTAATTCCCAGATGAAGTTAAAAATAGCAGCGTTTCATTCAGTACTTTTTCATGCAGAGCCTAGATTGTAAACATGAAGACAAATATAACCAGAGTTAATTACAAGGACTTGAGAAGTGAAACATGGAAACAAAAGGGACATATGCCAGATATAGACCTGGATCTACTACGCTAGGAATTCTCACGGAGTGCAACATAGTTGAGCTATGCTTAGCCGAAAACATGCACCATATGCTGAAACTGGATCCAGTTGAACAAAATTCATTCATTCCACAAATATTCACTGGGTGAGGATAAAAAAAAAGATTAAAGTGGTCCCTCAGGGCTTTTAGAGTTGAATTGTAGAGATATGTCATGCTCACTTTACCTATATCTTAAATGGAATTCAAATCCCCATCAGTGTGGACACTATTTGCTAATACAAATCACGACCCATCCCCATCCTTCCATAAATCATAAAACCAACGTACTACCATAGCTTTCATCTGAGCTGCCTTTCTGTTGTTTTCCATATTAGCTGTGTGGCTATTCCCATTCCAGTCATACACATCCTTGAAGGCATCTGTCATGTCATTTCCTTGGTACCAATAATCCCTGCTTACATGCTATCGTCTTCTTACATCAATCAACTGATCCACAAGCATGTATGAGTCTTTAACAAGTGTCAGACACTGTGCTAATCACTTAGAATAAAAAGAAAAAAACTATAAGATTTTTCTGTCTCATAGGAGTTTACTTTTCTTATATAGGAGACAACATATATGTAATCTGATATATATATCTCATACTTAGAAAATAGAAGATAGCCACAGACAGGACGATACTAGCAGTTACGAGGAGAGAAAAGAATTACTGTGGTACACAATGTTGCAGTTTATTGCCCTTTGATTAATAGTTAATAGTTAACTACAATTAACTACAATTCTAATTGTATTCCATGATTGGCAACTAAGACATCTATATTACTACTGGGAGAATATAATATATAAATATGTATGTGCATAGGGATCTTTTCCCTCTTTCTTTGGTTTCTTTGAGGTATATACAGCATAATCATTTTTTCTGGAGTATAGTACCAAATTCCTTTGTTTGTTTGTTTGTTTGTCTGTTTAGATTTTTCAAGGCAACAGGGTTAAGTGGTTTGCCCAAGGCCACACGGCTGGGTAATTATTGAGTGTCTGAGGTCGGCTTTGTTAAAAAATAACTTTTGAAAAAATAGGAACATGGAAACCATTATACTATCTCCTTCCTGATCAGTATCTGCCCTAATTCACTGTCCACCTGCAGTTCTTTTCCAAGATATTTATGAACTAATTAAATAATCTATTCTTCCACCTACATGTTATCATCTAGATCATATGTCTCATATATTTTAAGTATTACTGCTTACCTTGTCATTTCCCGGGGAACCAATCTCAAAAAAAAAAATCCTCCCTTACAACAAAACATTGAAAGCAAATGTATGGAAGCCAAACAAAACAATCCATTGGCCATGGCTGACATTATCTATGACAGTGTGTTTTCATCTAATATGACCATATCTGCTATCCATTCATCAGGACAATATATCCTACATGTCCACTATAACAATAAAGATTCCTCCATAGCTATTACCTGTCATTGTTGGGCCAAGAGGAAAGAAGAATGTTTCAACATTAGTAATGTTTATTTCATAGATCAGAGTTCTAATCTTATCCAGTGTTGTGTAACTATAGATTATTATGACATTGTATAATTTTTTCTTGTTTTTACTAATTTGACTTTGTATGAATTCATATATAATTCAACATTTTTTAGAGTGCAATAATATCACATTACATTCAGATGCCATAAATTGTTCAGTCACCTCCTAATTTATAGACAGTCCTTTCTCAAGTTTTTCACTAACAAAACATGTTCTTATACAATTTTTGATGTACTTAACCTTGGCTCATATTTAAGTAGTGATACAGAGGATTTAGTGCTTTTTTTCTACTAAAATTGCTATTTCAAGAATGGTTGGACGAATTCATAGTTCCACCGATAGTGCATTAGTATACCTAATTCACCATAGCAACAAGAATGCTTGAAAATTAGTCATTCTTTTAAAAGTTTGTTCCACTGCCTCTACCCTAAATCCCTAAGTCTCATAACATTATTTTACTCAATTTTACAAAGTAATCTTGGTTCAATTCTTTACAATGTTGCTATAATGCAAATTGCTCTATGAATTCTCCTCAAATCACTCTAGATCAATTTATATGCACAAATCTTCCCAGATTTCTCTCAAACTGTTTCATTTTTTACAACATACAAATATTCTATTGCATGATGAGCTGATGCTAAGTGAGATGAGCAGAATCAGAAATACACTGTACACCCTAACAGCAACACGGGGGCGATGATTAACCTTGATGGACTCGCACATTCCATCAGTGCAACAATAAGGGACAATTTGGGGCTCTCTGCAATGGAGAATCCCATCTGTATCTAGAGAAACAACTGTGGAGTTTGAACAAAGAACAAGGAGTAGTACCTTAAATTTAGAAAAACTAAACCCCTGATATCGTATGGTCTGATCTTGCTATCTCTTATACTTTATGATTCTTCCTTAAGGATATGATTTCCTTCTCATCACACCCAATTTGGATCAATGTATGCCATGGAAACGATGTAAAAGACTGGCAGATTGTCTTCTGTGGGGGTTTGGGGGAGGGAAGTAAGATTAGGGGAAAAATTGTAAAACTCAAAATAAATAAAATACTTTTTAAAATATTCTAATGCGTGCATACATTATACTTTGTACAGCCATTTCTCGATTGATAGGCTTGTTTAAGTTCTTTGTGACAATCTAAGCACATATAAATATGTTTGTGCATAGGGATCTTTTCCCTCTTTCTTTGGTTTCTTTGAGGTATATACAGCATAATCATTTTTTTTTCCCCAGAGTATAGTACCAAATTCCTTTGTTTGTTTGTTTGTTTGTTTGTTTAGATTTTTCAAGGCAACAGGGTTAAGTGGTTTGCCCAAGGCCACATGGCTGGGAAATTATTAAGTGTCTGAGGTCGGCTTTGAACCCAGGTACTCCTGCCTCCGGAGGCGGTGCTCTATCCACTGCGCCACCTAGCCGCCCAACCCAATTGCTTTTCAGAATGATTGCACTATTTTATGGCTCCACCATTATTACTTCTTTCCATACTTCTCTCTTCCAAAAATAATCATTTCCCAGTTTTATCAACTTTCTCAATCTGAAGAATGTGAGGTAGTCAGGTTGAATTGTTTTAATTGGAGATTTGGAGCATTTATTCATATGTCGTTTTGACAATCTGCCATTTTTACTTTTGAGAATTTCCTACTTTGAACCTTTGACCATTTATTAAAATCCTTGTTTATAAATTTGTTAATAAATATTCAATAAGCACTAGGTATTGAGCCAGGTCCTTGGCTAAACTGTAGGGATAAAAAAAGAGTCGAAAGACTGTTCCTGCCCTCAAACAGTTCCCGATCTAATGCAGTAGTCTTATGGAGTAGACAAACAGTATGTAACAACAAACAATATGGAATAGGAGATAATTAAGGAAGGAATTCTCTATATATTACTTATACTTTTTGGAAATCAGATCTTTATCAGGGAAATTCGTTGCAAAGATTTTACCAGTTAACTTTCGCTTTGATGACTTCCTCTTCTATTTCCTTCTAAATTTTGCTTTGTTAGGAAATGTTAGAAAAGAAATGTTACTGATTTTTATGTTTTTCTTTGTAAGTTCTACTTTACTCATTCTTTATTGGTTCTGGAAGGTTGATGTTTTTGATGTTTATTTCCTTCCATCTTAAAACTAAATCTGGTATTTCTAAAATGTGTCAGATAATTGCAGAAAAAAATAGGTATCCTAATTTATTCATGAATTTATTTAATTTCAAGGTTTTTAAATTTAGAAGTGAAGAAACAACAAAAAGGATAGCATTTTGATGAACAAAATAGAACAGAAATACAGGAGTATATGTGAAATAACAAAACTTTATTATGGACAGCTGTTTTTTTAAAGACAATTCAACCTGGGGGGCAGCTAGATGCCCTGCAGTTAGGAGGACCTGAACTCAAATCTAGCCTCAAACACTGAAGACTTAGATGTGTGATCTTAGGCAAGTCACTTCACCCCATTGCCTTGCCAAAAGAAAAATAGAAAAACAAAAATTCAATATATTATTTTGAAAGTTGTTGGGTTTTTTTAATTTCCTTTTGAACTCATGCATCATAGATTTAGAGCAGAGTATAGTGTTTATTGAGAAATTCAGGGTTTTTCCACTGCATGTGTTTGTTTTTAGTTTTATTGATCATGTAGTGTTTATTAACTGGCAAAAACAGTGCTAAGAAAGGCAAAAGCATGGTCCCTGTTCTCTATTTCACCCTACATATTTATTTTATAATTTTTATAAATTTCCTTCTATGAGGCAGGGGACGGGGACAGTTCTTTTTTGGTGCTATGTATCCTTTTGGTAATCTGACGAAGTTTATATTTTCTTCAGAACGGTCTTAAATGCATCTACTAAAATAAGATAGTAAAGAAAACCAGAATATTGAGTCCTATATTCTTATCTAAGTTTATGGACACCCCCCTGAAATCTAACAGGCACTAGGCCTCCAGGTTTTAGCATAAATGTTATGTATTTTTCCAAGGTTTTTTTTTCAATTACATATAAAATTATGTGCTTTTGGGTGGGTTTTTTGCAATTATATTGTTTTTTTCTTTTGTTTTTTTTTGACAAGGCAACGGGGTTCAGTGACTAGACCAAGGTCACACAGCTAGTTAATTATCAAGTGTCTGAGGTAAAATTTGAACTCAAGTTGCCCTGACTCCAGGGCTGATGCTCTAAGCACTGGGCCACCTACCTACCCTTATATTGTTTTTTGTAATGAATTGTTCAGTCAATATTAAGTATGCTTTTAAGGCTGTTTAAACATTTCCCAATTTAATTTTGATTTTTCTTTACTTCTGAGACACAGATCCATCCTTCTTTTCCCACAATGAAAACACACACACAAACACACACACACACACACACACACACACACACACACACACACAGACACACAAAGACACACAGACAAAGACATACATAAATGAGTGAAAAAGTTTGTGAAGGGTGGAGGAGGGGTGTAAAGTGTCTTCCATGTTTAGACTTTGAATAGCTAGGATATTGGTCAGCTAATTACCGGAAAATAGAAACTCAGGAGTGGAATTCTTCGTCAGGTTAGTGGTGGAGGGGGGTGCACGTGGAGGAATCCTGATTTTTAGATGAGAGCAGGCCATGCAAGTGCAACATTTAGTGATTTCTTGGACTCTAGCATATCCTCCTCTTGTTTGTCAGGTTTTACAGGGCTTCCAGTGTTGTTAAACCGATCTTGCTCTCTTGTAAGAAATCCCAGAGCCCTCCCAGGATGCAGCACCCTCTCCGTTCCCCAGCAGATTGCCTAGGCTGGGCAGTGAGAACTGTCCCCCCTCGCTTCTCCCTTTCACCCTTAAGGGGAGACCTGGTCTGCCACCAAGCTTGCCACGCTGGGGACGGCTGGGAGCCGCAGTGGAGGAAGACCGCGGGTGCTACGCTTGGCTCCCCGGGCTCAGCCACTTTTCCTCCTCTACCCCAACTAAGGTGTGGAGCCTCGGGCTGCCATCGGCCACCTTTTGGGTGGGGGGTCAGATTCTGGGTAATGAGTGGTCAAGAATTCTGTGTTGCCCCTTTCTCCGCCTTCGGTGGGCCTCCCTGCCCAAGCTTTCAAAGGCTGCTTTTCCGCCTTGGGGGCGGGAAGTGGGGAGGGAGCGAAGGGGAAGAAGAGCTTTTGTGGGAGAGCTTTGGGGCTTGTTTATAATCACTCGGTTCCGAAGCAGGTGGAGGGACGGGGGCTGGGGGGCTTCGGGGGGGGCTGCCCCCCGCGGCGGGGTTCCCAGCCAGCGCCTGCCTGCCTCGCGCCCACCCCAGAGTGCTGCATTTTACCTGGGGGTGAAGGTCAAGTTCTGCCATTCACAATATTTTTTTCCCACTTAAAAAAAACTCACCACCTTATTTTTAGTTAACCAGCATTTATTGTGTCTTCCTCTGCCACCGAGGAAGAAAAAGGAAACAAACGTCTGCGCCAGGGCCACGTCCAAGGACATTTGCCATGATGATAATAAAAGGATCCTGCTGAGGCGCAGTGGCTGGAGGGCTGCACTTGGGGGTCGGAAGGCACTCCGGTTCAGGTGCGGACGAAGGGAGGCTTCTCCCGGCCTCGGTTGTTCTCCGTCCCTAAGGTGGGAACGAGGACGGCCGTCTCCGGGCTGGCGCGGCGGCAGAGGCTGAGCGCAAGTCGGGCCTTCCGGGGCTCCGAGAAAAGCTACTTCCTAGCGGCCCTCGCCTGCGGAGGCAGCAACTCACCAATGGTGCGCCGGCTGACGGCGGCTCTTTATTCCCGAACCAACCAGGGCTAAGGACACAGCGCGCGCGCTCGCCGGCCGCGAGAGGCCACGCCCCCCGAGGGCCGCTGGAGCCGTGGGCGCGCGCGCGGGCTCCTTCTCGGCCGCGGCGCCGGGGCCCTTCCGGCCTCTCTCCGGCCGGGGCTTGCAGCCGGAGGCCTGGGGGTCGGGGTGGGGGAGACCCCAGAAATGAGGAGCAGGAGCAACTCGGGACTCCGTCTGGACGGCTACGCCCGGCTGGTCCAACGGACCATTCTGTGTCATCAGGCGGGTGCCCACGCCCGGGGGGGCTCAGCCGGCTCCGCTCGGGCTCGGAGAAGGGGCCGGGGCGCGGGCAGGGACCCGGCGCCCGGGAGAGCCCCTCAGGGCCTGGGCGGGAAGCTTGGGCGGGCCCCAGCCCTCCCGGGAGTGGGTGCGCGGCCCCGGGGCCGGGGGCCTGTTTGGAGACGGGCAGCTTGGCCTGAGCGGCTCCTGGGGGGCCGCCGTGGGGGTGAGCCGGGGCAGCCCCATAGGTAAGGGTTCTGCCTGCCCCTCCCCTTCCCTGCTCTTCTTCCTCTTCTTCCTCCTCTCCCTCCCTCTCGCCCTCACTCTTTCTTTCCCTTCCTCCTCCCCAACCTCTCCCTCCCCCTTTCTCATGCCCTTTTTTAAAGGTTTTTTTGCAAGGCAAACGGGGTTAAATGGCTTGCCCAAAGCCACACAGCTGTCTAATGCCCTTTCTTCTCACTTTGCCTGCCTTCTTCTGGGTTTCGCTATTCCTTTCTTCTCCCCTTCTTTCTCTCCCCTCTTCTCTCTTTCCCCAAAACCTCCCTTCCCTCTCCTTTGTGTCTACATTATACACACACACATATATTTATTAACTTTATACTCTATATGTCTATATAGACACACATACACACATCCCCCATTGCCCCATCACCTCCTTGGAAGCAAATATCGTTTCATTCTTTGGACTTGTATTCCCAGCTCCTACACAATAAGTAGGGAGTCAACGATTCTTTTGGACTGGTGGGTACTTGTTGATTGATCAATAAGTTTGTGATCATAGGAGTCACCCCAGAGTTACTAAAACACACACGCTGATTAGTTCATTACTACTTGCCAGGCAACTATGCTAAGCAGTAAGGGTACACTGAAAGAGCAAACTAGTTGCCAGCCAACATTTCTAAAAGGAATAATATAGGAGACAGTATGAAAATCACTTGAGTATATAAGTAGTTCTATACTATTTCCATTTAAATGTTATTTTCCCAAGGGAAAACACAATACTCTAGAACCGTGTGCCTCTTATCATCATAGTTGTTATTGTGGGAGTCCCCAAGGAAAGGAAAGGACTCAACAGGATGAGTCACTAGTATGAACTACAAGCCAAAACTTCTAAGGCAACTTTTAGCCCACATTCATCAGATTTTCCAGGATTAGGGATGTGATGGTCCCCACTGTACCAGCAGATGACATACTGAATTCTCTTCTAAGCATATAGTGCATGTTAGGGATATATACACACACACACATACATATATATATATAAAGTACATTAGATAATCAAACATCTAGAGAACAATCATTAAAATGATGTGGGAATCTCATCTTATCTGAAAAGTGTCAGTTGATAAGGATAAGGATAAGACTGTTTAGCTTGGAGAAAGGAAGAGCATGAATTTGGTGTTCAAATGTTTGAGAACTGTCTTGTAAAATTGGGATGAAACCCTTTTCTTGGCTCTACATCAGAACTGGGAGCAGTAAGTTAAAGTATAAAGTTGATACTTTGGCTTAACTAAAGGAAAATTTCTCAATCATTTACAAGATAATTGGTATATTGTAGTCTTCTTGTTTTATACAAAAGCCACTGGCTTCTAGTAGCATCTTGTTTATAGACTTTATTTGTCTTACAGGCAACCATTGTACTTTGTCTGTATATAAGATGCCCTGATGTCCCATATTTGAGAATAAACTGAGTTGCAGTTTAATAAAGTATTATTCTCTTCCTCTCTTTTTCTAGAGTCCAGTAAGAGGACTACTTTCGGCCAGCCATGATCAAAAATATGCTTGGGTTAGAGACTACACATCTACAGTATCCTGGCAGTGTGGGGCCTGGGAATGGCATATCTGAAAAATGCAGATTGAGATGAAGATAAGGCAAAGGCATATGAATTACAACAGGTAATGATTGGCAGTAGTTAGATTACTGTGAGTCTAGAATTTAGATTTGGGATAAAAATTTATGTTAGCTCCATAATTGATTTTTACTCTGAAAATCTCCAACGAATTCATCATTTTACTCTGACCATTTTTTCTCTGTTCTCTACTGTACTTCTCCTTTGACCAGTGCTTAGGGAGTTCAATTGTTCTTGTTTTATTCTTTTGGAGATTCTTTTTCCCAGTGTATATAAAACTTCAAATAGAAGGTGCAAACAAATCTTCTAGATATCTTCCTAATAAAGACTTTTTTAAAATGCCAGAACTTACTTTTAGACAAGATTTGCAAAGAATTATGGTAAACATAAACTCCTGAGAATTAGAGAAAATGTAAGAGTAATTTTAAGTAAACTTGAACAGATCCCAGAAGTGATCTGCTACAATTTGTATCTGACCTGGGATCCCCTCCCTAATATCCAGTGGTCTTCCATTCCATTTGAAGGCTTCCATTGATAGGGAGAGAGCCCATGGCCTCCTGGGAGAATTCTGTGTTCTTATGGAAAGTTCAAATTCTCTTAGGGAATCAAAATATCTTATTCCATTATCTACTTGCCTTTGTACTTGCTACTAGCTCCATATTTTCCATCTCTCATATCTCCAAACCTCTGAATACTACTGGAGTAAATCACACCATCATAACAACAAGGTCCACAAACAAATTCATGTTATCTAATTTCAGATGGGCCCTCACTGCATTTATATTTCTCTGATCAAATACCGATCATATTCCTTTTATTTATAGTGCTCAACTTTTTTCTCAGTTCTTTATACCACCTCCCATGTCCCCATCACCTTCCATTTCACAGAGGAAGTTCTAATTCTTTCCGTATTTCACAACTCAGAAACAGTTTTCATCTTCATTTGACCACCACTTCTCTGCTATGACCACTTAAAAAGAGGTAAATCTTGTCAAGATCAGTTCCTCTACTTCTATCCTTGTTTCTACCCCTGTTTGTTTTTTCCTGTAGCTTGCCCCATCATTCACTCAAACCCTGTTGAGCACCTCTTCCTCCTGAACACTCACTTCTTTGACATTCTTCTGATTTTCCCCCTTACTATCTATTTAATGGGATTATCATCAATTGCCTGAAATTTTATTCTTCTAAGACTGTCCAGGTCAGTCTCTTCTTGTGAAATAGTCTCCCTTGATGTTCTCTTCATCTCACATAGGTGTTGTTATTATCTATATGAAGGTAAATTTCAGTTGTCCTTCCCAAGTCCCATTTTCTTTTCTCGGCTGTAGTTTCAAATTACTAATTGGTTATCTCGATTTGCATGTTGCATATCCAAAATAAATAAGCCTATATTCCCACTTCATCCCACGTCTTTTTGAAAGCTTTTCATTTTTGTTGATGATAAATCAGCCTCTCTACTTGGTTTATAAACTTAGTTTATCTTTGATTTACTCTCATGTCCTGTCAGATCTGTCTTGATAGTATCTTTATACTTGTCCCTTTTCATAAAATATTATCATTTTTTTAAGTAAAGCTAGCTGTTAAAAATTAGGAAAGCTGAACTTAAGGTTGCATCTTGCTGCTTTATAAATATTATTACTCACTGAAGACCCAAGAAAACCCTGATTGGTTCTGTGTATGCCATAATCCCTGGTTTTGATTTTCCTGTAACCTGGGTCATAATGTGCATAAGGGCATGTCTGTTTTTTAAGACTTTTAAAATACTACAGATGTTCTTCTAGAAAATGACATTTATTTCTTGCTAGGAATTACTGTATCAAGAGAAAGTTGTAATTCCTTGAAACAAAGGCTCTTCTGTTCTTCCCCATGAAGCAGGCCTCAAGGCAGGTTCTCTTGGCTATGGAAAATCTCAGTAAAGAGAAAATTCCTTAATATTCTTTTCACCTTTCTTATATAGTTTATTATAATTTCATAATTTTGTCTTAAAATTGAATGACAGAGATCTCAGAGAGTCTGAACATGAGACAATCATGAGATCTTTCTTTACTACCAGCTATCTAAGTGTTGTAGAGTTGCGGAAAGAAGTTGGTATTTTTTTGTCCTTCATTCTCAACGAGGACCATGATATCAGAAGGTGATGCTACAGATAGAGAATGTGTGATTGACACGCAGGGTTCTGAGACAAACGCTGGACATCTGAGTGCAGATGGAAAAAAAAAAAAAGACACAGTGGAACCATATTCATATTCATGGGCAGGTGAGTAGAGTGGGACAGAGATCTTTTTTCTTAGGGCCAGATGTCTTAAGCCAAGTATCCTACACTGATAATAGTATTCATTCTTCTGTCTTCACTTGGAGCATTTTTAAAGAGGTTTTTGTGGGGAAGGTTGGAAGCCTTGAGCCAGAGGGGCATGAGAAGAGAGATAAAAGCACAGTACTATACAGTAAAGTGAACATAGTTGGTTTGCTTGTTTTGGGACTTTTTTTTGGAATGTAGATTTCTTTCAGAATTCTTTATGTAAAATTGAGTTTGTATAAAACACCAACTGCCTATACTTTGAAAATATTGGCCTTTTTGGGGGGAGAGGGGAATATTATTTTACAATTTTCCATGTTATTTTTAATTGTAAAACATTGGAAGTAATCCAGTTGTTGAGTAATGCAAATTGCTAAATAAATTCTAGCACACTAATGCAATGTAATACTATGATACTATTAAGATAAAAAAAAGTATGAAGAAGGGGTGGCTAGGTGGCACAGTGGATAAAGCACTGGCCCTTGGAGTCAGGAGTACCTGGGTTCCAATGGGGTCGCAGACACTTTAATAATTACCTAACTGTGAGTCCTTGGGCAAGCCACTGAACCCCATTTGCCTTACAAAATCCTAAAGAAGAAGTATGAAGGAATCTGAAAATATTTTTATGAAGCAATGTAGAATTTAAAAAAATGAGCACCAGAACATTTAACTTTTCATGATGGTTAACCTTCTCCTCCATACTCCCTCTCTAATGGTACCTTATATTTATTTTATTTTCCTTTGTATAGGTTTATGTGTGGGTGTTGTTTCCCCCACAGAATGCTCCTTGAGGGTAGGGTGATTTGACTTTGTATCTCTAACACCTTCCACAGAATGAGCACTTAATGAATGTTTGTGGATTGGAATTGACCTGTGACCATATAGGGGAAAATGTATGGGAATGACTAGCCACATAAATTTGATAGTACCTGAAGAAATGTTTGAAAGGATGATATTTTATAATGAATAAAACAAGTAGATGATATGATTTGACATATTTAATAAATGTTGATTGATTGATATGATCCTATTTCTCATTTTTTTCAGAATGTAGTGAAACTGATGCGGGATCTTCTTCAGCGTATGATGAGACAGGTAATTGGAAAACATTTGTTTTTATAAGCTTTTTTATCTGAAATTTCATATTGTTATCACTGGAAGCTGAAACTTCTTGAGACACTTTGAATTTTTCTTGGGACCTTCATGATGCTTTTCTTAATAATTTGTTATACAAAAGTAAAAAGAGGTTTTTGTTTAAAAACCTTTTCCAAAGGTCAAATCATATCTAGGGTGAAACATTTCATTAATAAGTTGTTTTAGCTTTGAAAAAGAGAAAGTATGTTTTACTCTGACACCTTATAAACATGCTATTTCTAAAACAAGTAAAACATAGTCACTTGTGACTCTTTATTGAAATAATTTCTTTTAGCTTGAAATAACATTTTTATTGTTGTTGATTTAACTCAAGCCTTTGGTTGGTATATTACTTCTACCCTGTGTATGGTATAGTCTCAACAATAAACTTGAATATTTGATAGATAATATTTATGAGTAACTGCTTCACTTAGAGGAGGTGCTTCAACTAATAAACAGTTTTCAGTGTACCAGCAAATGTAATTTTCATTCATTCAGCAAATATTTTTTAAGTATAAGATAATCTGGCATATTGGGTAGAAAGTTAGAAAGAACTGGGTCAAGTCCTACTTTTTTACACATTCTATCTATGTGACCATGAACAAATTAATTTTTCAATGTCCTCAAAAGTCCCTAGTTTGAATCAGTTTTCATGTCAAAAAATTCTCTGAAATCACAAGTCTGGACCTGCCCTCCCCCACCTCCCATTCCCCATGACCTCCGCAAAAGATACTAGGATAAGCACTGAAAAGAACATCTGACTCCATTCCTGCCCCCCACCAAAACTTAACATTTAGGTGTAAAAAAATATTATTGATTAGACTCCTTTCACGTATGGGTTTAGCACAAGAAGCCAAAATATTTTGGACATTATTCCTAGAAAAATAGAATATTCAGTCAGAGGCAACTATGTTCTAATAGATAGAAAACTGAGTGTATAGTGAAGAACCGCTAGCTTCAGTTCCTCCTCTGTTGTTTTTGTTGTTGTGGGAAATTGGGCATGTAATTTTTCACCTTGATATATACCTTTAAAGAACCCACTTGAATTTTTAATTATTAAAAATAGCCAATGTTCTCTATCCACGCTAATGAAATCTTTCCCGTTTTCTTATAAGTACTCAATTAGTGTTTGTTTAGTCAATATCTGGATTTGGTGATATACTTGAAAAATTCTTAACAGTGACCAAGAATAATAGCTGTGGTATGTTTCTCCTTCTGGGACAATTAGTTGGCAGTAAGAAAGACTCATCTTCCTGAGTTAAAATCTGACCTTAGAACTAACTTATTAGATGGGTGATTCTGGGCAAGTTACTTAATCCTGTTCTCCTCAGTTCTTCATCTGTAAAATGAGCCGAAGGAAAAAAAAATGACAAACCAAGAAAATGACAAATGGGATCACAAAGAGTGGGACACAACTGAAATAACAATAGTTCTTCCTTCCATGAAGTAATTCATTCAGAACAGTTTGCTCTTAAATGTCAAATGCCCTACCTTTTGGTCCCCAGAACACATTAAATAGAGGTTATTAAATAAAGTGTCAATTCAGTGCTTCTAACTGGGTTTCGGAGAGCGATTCACTTTGAACTATACTTTATCTTTTCTTAGGTGGATAAAGTTGAGAAGTTTAAAAACTCTCAGAGCTCCAAGGACAGTTTGCATGCCAAGTACAGTCCTGCCACCTGTGGCACGGTGCTTGGTGATGACCAATGGGGACATTTACAAGTTGATGCTACTTCCTTATTTTTGTTGTTTCTAGCACAGATGACTGCCTCAGGTAAGTAAAGCTTATAGAATTAAACATTCTGCAGGAAAGAACAAGTAATAAATTAACTAAATTGGGACTTTTGTTGAATCGGAGAAGCACAAAATCTCAAGAATCAGAAGAGAACTTCCTATACAATTCAGAAATTTCTTCCACAGTATCCCTGACATCACCTAGTTTGAGAAAATTTCTGGTGACCTTTTATTGTTGTTCAGTAATTTTCCTGGCAGAGATACTGGAGTAGTTTGCCATTTTCTTCTCCAGCTCATTTTATAGATGAGGAAACTGAGGCAAGCAGAGTTAAGTGACTTGCTCAGAATCACTCAACTAGTAAGTATCTAAGACCAGAGTTGAACTCAAGAAGATGAGTCTTTCTTACTCCAGACCAGATGCTCTGTTCACTCAGCTACCTAGCTGTCTGTCCTCTGGTGACCTAGAAAAATCACTGATTTGCAATCTGTTCTGTTTCCAAACATTCCTCATGTTAAACTGCTACCTTTGGGTTTTATTTTACCTAATGTAAAAAAAAAACCACAGAATAAATCCCTATTTTATCACCTCACTTCCTAATTTCTTCAACAATTTCTAATATGCTATGGTTCATAGACTCCTATCTTTACTGCACACAGAATTACCACGTCTTAGATTGATTAAATACAATCTGAAGGTTGATTTAGATAATGTACTAAAGATACTCGTAGAGATTGGTTTAATCCATTCTAAGGCTTAGTTGGATTCCTTTTTATATCCCCAGTCCATCCTTAGTAGAAAGAGTTCTGGATTTAGAGTCAGAGAAACTGGATTTGAACTTAGTCTTGTCTTGTATGACCATGGGAACATATTCCAGCCTCTCATCATCCTCGTGTGTAACTGAGTAGGCTGGATAGTGACCTGTAACCTACAAACCTTCCAGTTCCAAATCTCTTATGTATTACAATCTCTTAGACCTTTAAGCTTCTTTATAAAGATTTCCAGGATTAGGATATTTAGTTCTCAGGTACCACATTTCATTTCTTGGACAGCCCAGGCTTTTAAAAATGTTTCTTTATAGAGAGCTTCGATCTGCTTCTTTTCTATTGCTACCTAGTTTTGTTCCCTGAAGCCAGGCAAATGAAATATAACCCTTTCTGATCCCAGACCTTCAGATATTTACAGATAGTAGTATCACATTGCCCTCTTAATTATCTGCTTCAGGCAAGGTAAATATGCCTGGTTCCTTTAAGTTTTCCTGGAAAAAAAAATCTTTGTTTTCTCACCATTCCTTTTTTCTTTTTTATTTCTTTGTAATACAGACTTAGCAGTGGTATTGTTGGTAAATGATATGAAAAATTATATAATTTTTTGGACGTAGTTCCGACTTTTTCTTCAGAATGATTGAACCAGTTCATATAACTCCATCAGTAGTGTATCTGTATCCCCGTTTAGTTTCAGCCAAATCTTTTGAATTTTATATAATTAATATCCACTTTACTTTGTGAATCTTTCTAGCTCTTGTTCGATCATAAATTCTTCCCTCATTCATAGATCTGATGGATACATTTTTCCATGCTCCCTTAATTTACTTATGATGCCATGCTTTCTGTTTAAGTCTTATACACATTTTGATCATATTTTGATACATATTTCAACTTGCAGGATTCAGTTTGTCTTTCCATGTATATTTAATTTATTTTTTCAGTTTCCTAAATTTCACACTAAAGCTGTAACTGTCTTACATGATTATTTCCAATTAGAACAGCTACTTGATTTTTTTCTTTTTGATCTAGTCCTGTGATTTTATTGAGACAGGGAATTCCTAGGAAAGAAATAACTTCTACCAGAGCAGATGAGACAAGTTTCCTGAAAGGTGTAGGGCCTGAGAAATTAAGTGAGTTGCCCAGTATACATAGCCGGAATTAAATAAATCTAACAAAAATAAACAGGAAGAAAGTTAAGAAGGCAAATTGGATTTTAGGAAAGTTATTGGACTTATGGAAAAAATTGAATGGGATAAAATGGAATATAGTGGTACATGGCACCTACAAAACAATTGACCTTGTATTAGGGCATAAAAAAATCTCAATCAGTTGCAAAAAAGCAGAAATTTTAAATGTATCCTTTTTAGATCATGAAGCAGCAAAAAATTACATGCAATAAAGGACCAAGGAAGGATAACTGAAAATTGATTTGAAACTGAATAATCTAATTTTAAGTTTTTATGAGTGGATCAAACAGCATATCATAGAAATAATCAACAGTCTCAACCAATGCAATGACAGTAATGAGACATCATAGAAACCTTTGCAGGAAGTAGCCAAAGCAATTATTAGGGTAAATTTTTAAATCTCTAAATGCTTAAATTCGAGAAAGAAGAGATCAGTGAATTGGGCATGTGACTAAACAAACTAAAAAAAAGGGGACATTAAGCATTTCAAATTAAATACCATATTAGAAATTTTGAAAATCAAAGAAGAACTTAGTAACATAGGAAAACTATTTAATAAATAGAATTAAGAGTTGGTTTTTATGGAAAAATAACCTTTGGTAATGGGATTGAAAGAAAGAAATAAGAAAACCAAATTCTCAGTATCAAAAATGAAAAGGGTTAAATGAGGAGGAAATTATAGAAATTTTACTAACAAATCTGATAACATAAGTATAAACTGCCCAGATTAACAGAAGAGGAAATAAAATACTTAAATAACTTCTTTTCAGAAAAAGAAATTGAACAAGCCATCAGTAAAGTTCTCTAAGAAAAAAATCTCCAGGAAGAGGTGGATGTATAAATGAAATCTATCAAACATTTAAAGAATAATTAATTCCAATTCTATATAAATTATTTGAGAAAATAGGTTAAGAATTCTGCCAAATTACTTTTATGACAACAATGGGGTGCTGATACCAAAATCAGGAAGAGCCAAAACAGATAAAGGAAATTACAGACCAATGTCCCTAATGAATATTGATGCAAAAATTTTAAATAAAATTTTAGCAGAGTCATTGCAGCAGTTTATCACTAGGGTAATAAACTATGATCAGGTCGGATTTATACAAGTTATGCTTGGAATAGTTCAGTATTAGAAAAACATTCAGCATAATTGATCATATCAGTAGTAAAATTAACAGTAAACATATGATTACCTCAATAGATGCTGAAAAAACTTTTGACAAAATACAACACCTGTTCCTATTAAAAACACTGACATAGGAATAAACAGAATTTTCCTTAAAATGATACACAGTATCTATCTAAAACATTATATGTAATCGGCATAAGCAAGATTCTCAGTAAGATTAGGGTTGAAACACGAATGTCCATTATTATGATTGTTATTCAATATTATATTAGAAATGTTCGCTTTAGCAATAAGAAAGAAATCGAAGGATCCCAGGTAATGAAGAAACATAACTCTCATTCTTTCTAGATGTATACTTAACCCTAGAAAATCAACTAAAAAAGTACTTGAAACAATTAGCAATTTTAGTAATATAGCAGGATATAAAATAAATCCATTTAAAACATCAACATTTCTATATATGACCAACAAAACCCAACAGCAAGGGATAGAAAGAGAAATTCCATTTAAAATCATTTAAGTCAGAGCAATGTTTCATTCCAAAGTTGGTGCATTTGCTGAAATAGGAAAATTCTTCAATTCCTCATCTTCAGTTCTCTTATAATACTTCCTTGTCTTCATTTTTTATGTTGGGGAAGAGAACAAAAAACTTGTCTTTACTATCCTTTTTTGTTTATTTATTTAATTTATATTAATGCAATAATCTTGTTGTGAGAGTAATTGTAACCCCCCCCAAAAAAAGATGAGAAACCTAAAGAATAGTGAGAGAAAAAATGTGTGCTACAGTCTGTGTTCAGATGCCACTGCCTCTGTCTCTGAGATGAGTTGCCTTCCTATCATAGCCACCAGAGATTGCTTCAATATTTTTCCCACTCTATTATCTCCATTCTCATCTATTCTGTTCTCTCTCTCTCTCCTTTCATCCTGTCCCTATTTAGAAGTGTATTGTATTGGAGTACTTCTCCCATGATCTTCCCTTTCTTCTATTGCCTATTCCCTACTTCCCTCCCCATTTCCCCTTATCCCATCCCTTTCCTCTCATTTTTCTCTAGGGTAAGATAGATTTCTATACCATATTAAATGTGTATGGTATTTCCTCTCTGAGCCTCTGATGAGAATGAAGGCTCACTCATTCCCCTTACCTTCCCCCATTCCACTCCATTGTAAAAACATTTTCTTGACTTTTATGTGAAATATCTTAGGGATATTTTTTCTATCTCAAAAAAGTTCATGGTTGTCCTTGCCTCTGAACTGCTGAGATGAGCTGCACTTGCCATAATTAATCATCTGACAATGTTGTAAACATAAACATTTTAATATAGGTTACTGTTCATAAGGAATGTTGATTGCCTTGAAAAGGCAATTGATTGGAAAATAGTTATAGTTTATAGCCTTGTCTAACTTAGGAACTCAATAAATTTTAATAATATGAAAGAAAAAGAATCTAATCAATATTCATTTCAGTGTGCCTAGCACATATATAATAAATTATAGTTATTTAAAAATTAAATCTTCTCATAAATTAATGATATATTTGACCTTAATTTTTTATTTATTCACTGCTTCTTGTTGCTTTCTTTGATGAATTTAATATTTATTATTAATTTAATCCCTTTTTGTCCTTCAAGTCTTCTGAGTTGTGTTCTCTTTGAATCAACTTGAAGATTTCCATCAGCTATAAATAATATTTCACATGCCCTCAATTACTTTGGTTTCTTTTCTTAAACAGATTGATAACAAGGGAAATCACCTGTTAGTTCATGAAGAATCATCAATTAACACACCTGTTGTTGGTGCTGCCCATGTTATCAAGAGATACACTGGTTGTGCTCCTGATGATTTGTCCTTAGAGGTAATATTTGAATATAGATGTACAAGCAAAATGCTCACATACTGAAGTAGGAAAAATTTTATTTTTCTCCAAAATTTTTTTTTGCTTTTTGCAAGACAATGAGATTAAGTGACTTGCCCAAAGTCACACAGTCATGTAATTATTAAGTATCTGAGGTGGAATTTGAACTCAGGTCCTCCTGACTTCAGGGCTGGTGCTCATTTCATTGCGCCACCTAGCTGCCCCACAATATTGTTAATGATAATTATTTTGATTTTTTGTTTGTAACTTAGTTTTGAGTGATATAACATAATCAGAACTTTCACTTTGTGCAATTTAAGCTCTCTTTGAAATATGTACCTGTCAGTAAAAGTTTTAGAACTAGGTGGATATAAATACTAATATTATAAAAATTCCAAGTGTTAGCTGGTGTGTTTCTTTTCTATGCAGTTTTGCATAAATAAAACATGATTCTTATCAGCATATATGTATATGTATGTGTTTCTGTATATATATGTGTGTATATATATATATATATATATATATACAGACACACACATGCACAGAGAAAGAGAGAGAGAGAGAGAGATGTACTAATACATACATACATATACACATACACACAGGGGTGTATTTTTGTGTAATTATGTCTATGTAGAAACACAATATATCAATTTAAAGTCTGACTCTGTTACTTAGGGTCTGTATGATCTTGGGAAAGACACTTAATCTCTTTGGTCCTCAGTTTCTTCATTTCTAAAAGATGATGTTGATTTGTAAAATGAAATGATAAAACTAGACCTTCAGTGTGTCCTTTAGTTTTAAATCTAGGAATCTAGTATTTTAGATTATATTTTATTCAGTTGTGTTGTTTATATCATGGAATAAGTTCATCTTTTAATTTAAATGGTAAATGTGATGCTATTAAAATAAATGGTATACAGTAGTATGTGGAATTCTTAGTTTTTCTATCACTATAAAAATTGAAGTGAATTCTGTTATTCATCATTGGGAGATGTCAGATGTTTCAGTGTGTTTTGAACCATCCATTTAGAGAAGAACTAAGTCATAGTAAATTATGCTTGGTTTGTCAATTGATTGACCAATTGGAATCTCATCATATTAAAAGATTAAACAATAAATATTGTATTTACTACTTATTGACTTGAAAAGAGCTCTGATTTTGAGTCCAAAGTCCTCACTCCACCTTACTAGCTGTGCAGCCTTGAACAGGTCATTTTGCTTATCACTAAAATGGGGATGGTGAAAATGATTAAATAAGATAGATCTTTAAATATTGACTAACCCCAAACATCATCTGAATGCAAACTGTTAACCTGCTATTAGAGAAAATTAATATGATCTTGGTACCTCATTTGTCACCTTTTCTTGAACCATCTTTTGAAAACAAAAGATGACTATAGGCTGGACACAGTATCTGATATTCAGAATAACTCTTGAATGTGACCTTCTTTGATCATTTGATTATAGCACAAATTGAGTAAAATTTATTCAGTCCATTTAGCTAATTGTTCCCATCTTTTTAAGCAGCCAGTACAAACATGCATTTTGTATGAAACAGAACTTCAGTAAATGTTGGGATCCTTTAAAAAGCATAGTTGTCAGAGTAGGGAATGATACTTATCTCCATTCCAGTGCTTAGCTTCAAATTCTAACCACAGCAGTAGTTATGCATTTGATTTCCTCCAATTTTTATTTCATAGGTGGGAGACATTGTATCAGTTATTGACATGCCACCAAAAGTATTGAGCACATGGTGGAGAGGAAAACATGGATTTCAGGTAGGTGTGGAAAAGTTCAAGAAAAGTTTCTTCTTTGAAGTACTTGAGAAGGAGGGGGTTCACAATCATAACATTATTGATTGTATAGTGTGCTTCTATTAGCAAATCAAATATCCTTGAACACCATGCTTTGTGTATCTGAAATTTTCTTAACAATCAGTAGAAATAATTTAGAAGCTACAGAGATATGATCCAGGACTTGAAAAGCTTTCTATGGTACTCTTGCCTTCTAAGTTTTTCTAAGGGAGACAAGCTATGACATCTTGTTCCTTTTGGTCCATCTTGGTTTTTTTCTGCCCTGCCTAGTTGTGAAGGGTCCATAAGTGACTATTTGGCTAGAATTGTGGTATGATTGAAAACTATCACAGACTTTGCATTGGAAGAAACTTCATATTTGGTCATCTGGTTCAATATTCTTTAAAAATAGGCATCCACCTGCTATTTGAAAAACCTCAGATGGGAGCATGAATTTGACATCTCCCACAGCAGCCACTTAACTTCTGGAAATTTCTGGAAAACTTTTTTAATTCACTTTGCATTGAAACCACACTTATCTTTCTTAGATGGTAATATAAGAACCTAAATTTTAAGGAAATTAAGGAAAAGATATTAAGATCATAAAGCTCAATTCTTAATTTGACAATGAGAAAACTGAGACTCAGAGAGAGCAAGTGACTTGCCCAGTTGTCAGGTTATTACTAGTTTTCTAAGGTAAGATTCAAACCCAGATTTTCCTGAGTACAAACCTAGTCTTTTTAAAATTCAAATATGGCCTTTGTCCTACATTCAGAGGGCAAGAGGAAAAGTTTATACTCTTTTTGTGTGTGTGATAATTATCAGGTATTTAATGTTAACTATCATGTCCTCCTCAGTCTTTTTATATCCTTCAGTGAATTCATGACCCTATCAATTTGGGCACCAACTCCAGAGGTTCAGACCATAATCCATGCTAGCCTTGCCCTTTGAAATTCTTTTCCATGCTCTTTTAAATCCTGCATAAAAGACTGATATTTAGCATTGGAGATTTTCTTCAAGATCTTTTTTGAGTATCTGTGAAATATTTGGTTGTCTATCTGTTTTCTTTTGTTCTTATTCTATGAGTAGCCTATTTCCTTTTCAAATGAAATTTCCCCCAATTCTTTATATTTCTTCATGTGTAGAGGTAGTACACTTTGGCAGTTTCCTATAACCTACATTTCTCCCCTATGCATGTCTCCTTTGCTCTTTGGATTACTCATAATTTTTATATCTTAGAGTTTATAATTTGCAGTGATATGAGCTGCCTTTTTTGTTAACATATTTTTCTTTCCAAAAGCAACTTGAGATCATCTAAAGTAGTATGCATCTGCTCGATGCCTTTTGTTCAATCTCTTTATCCCATTCAGTTCTAGACTCAACTCAGTATTTCTGCAGTTCCTGTCCAAGATATATATCTATATCTATCTATCTATCTATCTATCTATCTATCTATCTATCTAGACATATCTATCTATTTCTCTGAGAAGTAGATACATCTAGAGAAAGATAGATAGATACACTAACTTAGTATCTTGCACAATCAGGTATATATTATTGTCCTGTCAGTTGGTATGCTTCATTTACACATATTATTAGTCTTTTAAGAGGGATAGTAAAACAACTTTACATTTGTTCCCATTACTTAATTAGATTCAGTTATTCTTCCTAGGTTTCAAATGATTCTGATTGCCACCTAAAGTGTTCACTGTCATTCCCAGTTTTGTGTCATGTGCCTATTTAGGAGCATGTCTCCATCCAAATCATTGATAAAAAATAATGAATAGTAATGGACAGAGAACAGATTCCTGTGACAGCCATTAGAGTTCTATCTCCATGTTGATAATTCATTGAAATTTTCTTTGGGTCTGCTTATTCATCCATTTCATAACTGTCTTATCATGTATTCTATATTTCTGTATCATAGATTTTGAATTAACCTGGGATACAGTGTTAGACTAATACTGTGCAAGCATTTCTTGAAGTGAATTTTACTCAGTCCTTTACATCTTGTGAATGCACTTGAGATTACTTATTTAACAATAAATTGTTTTCCTTCCCTTCTTTATGTTAATAGTTCTCATTAATACATGATGGGAGTACATTTCCCCTTTTGGAATCCATTTCTGGAAGGCTGGTTTAATTTGTTTGTTTACTTTTGCTTGGAAACACAAAAGGGAATTTTTGTTATTTTATATAGCCTAAATATCAATGTTTGCAGTTTTCAGAATAATAGACTAATTAGGTTTTGTTATCTCCTATCACCATTTACTGACAGTATGAATAAGCACATTATCATTTCAGAGAGATAAAGAAAATATTTAAAAACTGGGTTTTTAGGAGTATCTAAAAAACTGCTTTTAAGCATCAGAACCTACCACTTGAGCCCGTAGTATTATATGACATAATGGCTTAATGATATCATTATTTAAATACCTATAGAGGATTCTCTAAAAACCCTGTGAAACCCCATTATTTTGAACTTTTGAGCCTTTGTGACTTAATTATAAAATCAGCTTTTTGATTTAATTATAAAATTTTTCTAAGAAAGTGATATAAATTTACTGATTTTTAAAAAAATTTATAACTGGTAGTTATAACTATTCTGATTATACTGTTGAATTTGAACTTTGGTGGGGATTCCAACTTGTGTTTTCATATATGTACAGAATTCCCAGTATGGAGACTTCTTCATCATAATATACAATTTGTGGCTTGACTATAACGTAGTCTTTTGCTGTGATTTTTGTTTTCAAATAGATTTACTTTACTAATTGTCTGTTATTAGCTTAATATGAGAATATGTGCATCCTAGAGAGGCTCCATGGCATAATGGGTAGAATATTAAACTTGGCATTCAGGAAGACCTAACTTCACCACCCTTCCTTCAACTCCAAATACTTGCTCTCTCTAATCTGAACTTCCTGGATCTCTCCCCACCAAACTTTGACACCAAAGCTCTATGGACATTAAAAATCTAACCTTAATTATGAACAAACCCATCCTCCAGTTATACTCTACCCATCCAGTAATTTTGAACCCTTATTAGCCATTCCCCTTCCTCTTCAAGTCCCCTTCCCATCTTATTCCTCTCATCTCAACATCCCCTGTCTCCACCATGTTCTACTCCAAAGATACTCATTTACTCCACAATACTTTCAGGAATTTTCCATCAATGACAAGTTTGCTTTCATCTTAAATCCTTTTCTTTCCCACACCTTTCATCTTCTGCCAGTCACTGAGACATGCCTCTGTGCTAACCACTAGCATCCCAGCATTGACTGCTTTTTCACTCCTCCCCTTGGATTCACTAGGAGAGATAAGGGAAAGTTACTCCTTCTCCTAATATCACTCAATGACCTTTACTTCTTTGAGTTTCATTCACTTTATATATCACTCAGTAAAAATTTATCTACTAATAGTCAGGTGCTTCCCCTTTTTCTCAGTGAGTTCATTGTCAGTGAGTTCAAAGCTCACAGTCTTAACTTTCCAACTTCTGTCCTCATTTTATTCTCCTGTATACATATACATATATAATATATATTATATGTAATATATAATATATAATATATATAGTGTAATATACATATAAATATATATATATGTTGATTCTCCATCACACCATTCACTAATTTTACTAATTTCCTATGATTTATTCCTCCATATTACCTGAGTATCACACAAAGATGATTATACTATTGATTTTTTCATCACCCACAAACATACCACCTTCATGGTTAAGATTTATGAAACTCCTATATCTGATCGTGGTCTATTGACTTTTCACTTCTCCCACTGTTTTCTGATACAAAATTATACTCTTCTTCAGCATGACCTCTAATCCTTCAAACCCTTGTTTCTCTCCCCATCTAATACCCTTGAACTAGTCACTCTCCTTCTCTGCCTTGAACACTCCTTAAACTAGTTTAACTTGACATTGTCCTCTTCTCTTGCATCCCTGTCCCATATGTTGCTGCCAAACCTTATATAAAATATATATTCTTAATCATCTGCTGCTTTTACACTTATACATGAATTGTTGATAGACGGTGCAGAACATCATTAAACTGTTCCGTATAGGTCGACTACAGATTTATGTTGCATCATTTTAACTTGGCCTTCATTGCTGTTTGTCAGTCCTTCTGTATATCATTTACCAACTCACTTTCCAAAGTAGCTTTTCTGAATTTTTTTCTTCCTCCTCAAATCTCTTATGACTCCCCTTTTTCTTTCCCTTTCACCTGAGAACTTTACCTCATATTTTATTAAAAATATTGAAGTCATTTGCCAAAAAGCACTGCTTTTCCATCCTTGTCATCTCATAATACCCATATATACGTGTGTGTGTGTGTGTGTACATATTCTCTGACATTCTCTTCTTTTTTCACCTGTTTCACATGAAGAGATGATTCTTCTCCTTGCCAAGACAAAAACTCTCTGCATAAAGGAGTAATCCTATTTCATTCCATCACCTTCTCCAGCAGATTAACCCCCCCTATTATATTCATTTTTACTGATCTTGATGGTCTGCGTATCTGTAATGGCTACTTCCTTACTGCTTATAAACATATCCATGTTTATCCTTGAAAAGCCTTTCTTCATAGATGTGCCTCAACTTCCTTTACTCTTTTCATAGCTCTCTAGTCTGTCTTCCAACTTCATCATTCAAACAAAACTGTTCTCTCCAAAGTTACTTATGTATTATGAATTGCCAGATCTAATGTAACTCTTCCAGTTCTTATTCTTTTTTACTTCTCTTTCAGCCTTTTACCCTGTCACTCATTCTCTTTTGAACTCTCATCTTTTAAGGCTTCCATGACATTGCTCTCTCCTAATTTTCTTTGTTATCATATGACTGCTCCCTCTTGGTGTCCTTTGCTAGATCTTCATCCGTTTCATGCTTACTAATCACAGATGTTCCACAGGACTTCTCTTGGGTTCTCTTCTTTTATGCTATTTCACTTGATAATCTCACCAACTCTCATGGACTTAATTATCATTCCCATGCCAATGATTCTCAAATCTTCTTATCCAGTCATAAGTTGCCTCTCTGCTGACTTCTACCCTTATATCTCTTACTTCTATTTGACATTCCAAACTGGATGTCCCATGGAATTATTGCACTCATCATGTTTGAAACTGATCTCATATTTCTTCTTCAAACTTTCCTTTCTACCAAATTTTACTATTTCTCTGGAGAGCATTCCCATTTTCCCTGTCCCTCAGACTTCCATCCTAGGTGTCCTCCTTGAGTTCTCATTATCTCTCACCCTCCAAATTGAGTATTCTGCCAAGGTCAGTTGATTGCACCTCTGCATTATATCTCATATAGATCCCCTTCTCTCCTCTGATGCTGCCCTCATCCTGCTGCAGTACCTTATCACTTAATGCTTGAACTTTTCCAACAGAATGTTTTGCTTCCCACAGATCTCTTCCCTTTTCAGTCTGTCTGTCTTGTCCTAAGCTGCCAAAGTGATTTTCCTAAAGCACAGGCATGACCATGTCAACTGCAGCCCTAATCTAAGACACCCTGTTTACAGAATCAATTATGAAATTCTCTTTAGCCTTCAGAGCTCTTTATAACTTAGCTCAGTTGCCTAGTAGTTTTCTTATACCTAGTGACATTGGCCTCTTTTTTGTTCCTTGAACAAGATACTTCATCTCCAGCCTCTTGGATATTTTTGCTGTCCCCATTTCTGAAATCTTCTGTCTCTGCATGTCAGTTTCCTAAATTCACTGACTTCCTTTACCTCTCTTACTAACCTTGCACCTTCTAAACCATACTTTTCATGATCCTTCTACATTCTGATGACTTCCTTCTCTTGATGGTTTTTTCCACCTTATTTTGTAAATAACTTGTTTGTACTTATTGATTTACATGATATCTTCTTAATTAGATTGTGAGCTCCTGGAGAGCATGGACAGCCTATTACCTTTCTTTGTATCTCCAGCAGTGTCAGCCACATAGTTGGTGATGGATGTATATTGACTGGCCATCTAAATTAATTAGCTCTGAGGCCAGGACCAAGATATTGAACATTCCTTAGCCACAAGTCAATCTCAAAGATTGGGATCTGCCATGCCCAGAGATTCTACACTGAAACAATCACACATCTTCCCACTTATTGATGTACTTAAGCATTAGTTCCTAATGGTGATAAGAGGCAGTTAATACTTTATGATGATGACAAAGGAAATGCCAAACTAGGATGAATAATATTTTTATACCTATATCTTCTTTCTTTTTTTAAGAATTTTTTTTGTAAGGCAATGGGGTTAAGTGGCTTGCCCAAGGCCACACAGCTAGGAAATTAATTATTAAGTGTCTGAGGCCAGATTTTAACTCAGGTACTCCTGACTCCAGGGCTGGTGCTCTATCCACTGCGCCAGCTAGCTGCCCCTATGCCTATATTTTCTAAAGATTAATCACATGAAGGTAAGTTGGATTTAGTTATATATTTTAGGTATGTATTTAGTTTTGTACCTGTCTTTGAATTGAGACATACCAGTGCCAAAAAGATAAACCAGTCATTTAAGGTACAGAAACATAGATGTTAAGGTGGTAGTAGTACCTCAGAAGTCCATAACATCTTGGGGATGCTAAAGTTAGAGTTAGAACTTTGGAATATATGTTATCTAACCATTCTGATTCTATGCAGTGCTGCTAAATCATTCTGTACAAATGATGTCCATGCTGCTCATAAAGCATAAAATCTATTTTTATGCAGTTTCAGTCAAGCTATTTAAGTTCCGTTTAGTGCTGTTTTCACACTTTAAGAAAGAGAATTGCAATATTTTGG
Source organism: Macrotis lagotis (assembly GCF_037893015.1). NCBI lineage: Eukaryota > Metazoa > Chordata > Mammalia > Peramelemorphia > Peramelidae > Macrotis > Macrotis lagotis. The sequence continues at coordinate 25,820,276 of NC_133665.1, read as the reverse complement.
TATTTCCTGGAAATGCTATGAAAATGAATAAGGTTTGAGTTCTAAATTATATTGACATTCATTGCTGAAAGCACTATTATTTATGTTTTTATCATGGAGTATATGTTATGAAGGAACTCTAGTTTAGTCATATCAACTGTATTAAATTATAACCATAATCACAAATTACTAAAAAGTAAAAAAAAGAGTACTCAGCAGAGCAAAATTACTGGTTACTTGTAAACATGCATGCATATATTGTGAAAGTTTGTATATATACATATATATATATGTATATATACATATAT